>NW_024883087.1:0-139759 GCF_019059575.1 Amphibalanus amphitrite | reverse complement strand
CCCCCTCGCGTTTTTTTTTTTGCAATAGGTAACCTCTAAACCGCTTGACGTATCAACGCCAAACTTTCAGTATGCTCGGCTGCATCAATTTTATACCACCTTGTGTAAAAATATGAACTTCGTAGCTACCATAGGTCGGCCGGAAATGACGTCAGAGTGACGTCATGTTCCGTGTTCGGCCGATTTCGACGCAAAACATGGAACCACAGCAATCGCTCTCAAGAGCTCGGTTCTTAGGCTTAAGGCTAGATCCAATTTCTTTGCATGAGAGGACTCAGAATAAACTGCACTATCAAATTGCGACCTGGGATTTTAAAAAAATCTGAAAATTTCGAATACAAGTTTTATGAAATTTTAAGAGTATATTTCCATCTTTTTTTTCCAAATGTTTTTGACATTTCGGAAAAACGGAATATATGTGATAGAACACATGCCCATGCCTATTCTAGCAAGTTTTAGCCGAATATCTTCAAAATTAGCAAAGGTTATACGCAAGGCCCTAAAACATAAGGTTGGACGAAGTTTTCTACCAAAAATGTACTAGAATAGCGCACGAGTCAAAGCTATTTCCGCTGTTTCTTTACAAATATGTCGCAAACAAGCTTTTTCTGTAATAAATCATTATTTCGAAGCTAAGCGACCAGTTGCTATAAATTCAATAAGCAAATACTTATTTTTTATGTAAAAACCTAGCTTATATAGTCCAACTCTAGTTGAATAATCAAGTACTAGAACTTGAACTTGACGGTTTTGAGGAATTGCCTTTGCAACGGCTCCTCCTTTTCTTTTTAAACTTTAACTTAAACTATCGCGCTATGAGTTGGTACGGGGTGCTTAACAAGTATTGAGCTCTTTTTGCCTTTTAGTTCTTAGGGTCCACATGCTGTACAAAATCTGTTTCTTTTCTTCCATATTCCTTCTTTCCTTATCAAATAGAAATCTCATTATAACTTCTTCTTTGTCTTCCAAGTATGGCTGTTGTAATTCACGATGATTCACCCTAACTTCATTTAATATTGGACATTCTAGCAAGAAATGATTAATATCTTCATTTTCCGCTTCACACAAGGCACAGTTCGTTCTTTCTTTTGTAAACTTCTTCCTTGCGTTCAGAGGGAGAGTATCCGTCCTCGCTTGAAAGAGGATTCTTGATTGCGGGGTGTTGTCATAAACATCATCCTCTTTTATCTTCAGCTTCCATCTCTTGTATACCTTCAAACTTGTTTTAGTCTCTACTTCCTCTTTCCATCTTTTATCGTCCCAACTAATCATCTTCTTATTTAGTTCTTCTTTCTTCATGTTTCTAAGGTCGCCTTGGTTTAGATTTAGGGTTTCTAAGTGTGTGATAATCATCCTCGCCCATTTCGTACCCTTTTCTTCTAATTGAGTTTCTATCACTTCCTTCAATAGTTGGTTATTTCCCTGTAGAGTGCTTCTAACATACTGTAGATGTCCTTTGATTACTCTTGTTTTCATCGCCGAAGCTCCAATTTCACCTCGGAGGGCACAGTTGGCTGTGTATTTCGGTGCACCAAGTATCTGCCGATATACTCCGTTTTCTATAACTTCCAGCTTCTTGACCTCTTCTTCTGTTACGTGGAATATATTGACACCATATAATATGGATGGCAGAGCAAGGCTCTTCCAGAAGGTTTTCCCTATCAGCAGTTTGTTGCAACTTCTTGCGACCACCCCATACGTCATATTTGCCATTCTTTGAGCTTTTTGTATCATCTGCCTTTTCTGCTCTTTGAACATATTCCTCTGATTTCCGATCTTCACACCAAGATACTTCAACTTGTCTGCCGTGGGTATTCCTTCTACTTCCTCCGGCTGTTCTTTACAGTTAAATATCAATACAGCACTTTTGTCTTTGTTTATATCTAGACCACACTTCTTACTCACTTCATTTAAAACTTTTATCAGTAGCTGTGTTTCTTGCAGTGAAGCTGCCAGTATCAATCCATCATCCGCAAAGAACAGTATTGGAATGTAAAACTTCTCGTTTCTGAAACCAAGAGTTGTCTTTTGTATTTCTCTGGTGATTATATGTGTGACAATCTTGAATAAGGCTGTGGAGCCGGTACACCCTTGTCGGATTCCGCTTGTCACGTCCAACTTTTCTGTTGTGTCATCATTCAAGCTGATAAGTGTTGAGTCGCCTTGGTAAATATCTGCTACGGCATCGATAACTTTAGGATGAATCTTATATGTCATCAAAGCACTTATCATCTCACTTCTTTTCACTGAATCGAATGCTTTTCTGTAATCGATAGATGTAACATAGAGTGGGGTCTTTCTTTTGTAGCTTTCTTCTACACAATAGTTCAGTATGAAGAGGTTGTCTTCAATCTTTCCCCCTTTCGTGAATCCAGCTTGGGTTTCAATTACAGCATCATTTTCTCTCAAGTGTTCTTCAATTTCATTCTTCATCAGGGTCATGAACATTTTGTACGCTACATTTGTAAGTGCTATGGGCCTTAAATCCTTCGCTGTTGGGCGTGGCACCTTCTTTATCATTCTTGTCTTTGATGTCTTCCAATCACTCATTTTCCTGTTTTCTCCCACTTCTCTCTTCAGACAGCTTGTTAGTATCTTCACTCCATTCCTTGTTTTAAGGAGTGCTTTGTACATCTCTGTTTTCAGTCCATCTGGGCCTGCTGATGTCTTGCCTTTCATGTTTTGCACACATCTCTGAACTTTTTCTTCACTTATGATTGGCTCAGTCATTGGCTCCAGGCCTCTGGTAGCAGTTTGGGCCATCTCTTCATGATCTTGTAGTGGTCTTCTGACATTTCTAGATTGCTCCTCATTCTCTAATGCTCTGATATATTCATTTTTGCTTTCTTCATTCCATATCTGACTTATATCATTTGCATGCTTTTGGTATACAGTCTTCCAATATCTTATAAGTTCTTCCTTTTCTGCTTTTTTCCCTAGCTTTTGTCCATCTGAGGTGAACAGGTTTGTTTCCTCATTCTTTTTTAAATCCCTTCTCCTTAGGCTATCAATGTTCTTCCATAGAGCTTTGCTTTTGTTTGTGCTGCATTTTATTTCATTGGTTATCTTCTTCTCATGTATACCCATCTGCTCCTTGATCAGGGATTGTACATGTCTTTTCTGTTTCAGATACACTATTTCCAATGCCTCGACTTCTTCCTGAGATTGGGCATTTCGCTTTTTCCTGTTTATTTCTTTTCTTTTCTTGATTTCTTTTTTATTTCTTTTGTCATCCATGGAGGTTCTTTCACTTGTACTTGTGAGTTCATAACTCTCCTTATATATCTGGCTTTTAGCTTGTCTTCTGCAGTATTTTGCATAGTTCTATTTAACATCTCCATTGTTTGCATCTCTTCATCTTGTACCCTTCTGCATACTTCCTCTGCAAACTCTTTCAGTGCCTCTTCATCAGTCTTGTAGTATTCTACTGTCTTTTCTTTCCCCTGGGAGAAATTGAGATTCTTACCATCTGGTAGCCTCATGCTCACAGTGATCATATTGTGATCTGAGAGATCAAACTTTTCTCTGTCTTCATCTATGTTCATTTCTTCAAACCATTTGTAACATTTATCATTTACTAATACAAAATCAATCACACTTTGCTGTTCTTTAGTAGTAAGTTTAGTAAGTAGCTACTAAATTTTCCAGATGTGACACATATTGCGCACTTCAGACAAATTGCGTTGCTAGGGCGTTGCTAAGGACTCTTTCGCATGTTTTGCTGCCTGGTTTTTGTTATGAAGTGAGCCAAGTGAGACGGACAGGCTTTTTGAATTTTTTTCTGGTGTTCTAGGACCGTCTTAATTATTTTACTTGTCATACTTTTCTTGCTTTTTATCCGAGGCTTTTTTTAATAATTGGTAGATTCTAGCGTGGAAATAAAAGGGCGAGCAGGCCACAGGGGTAAATGCAAGTCGACTGATAGTGAAATAAAAGGTAAAAGTGTCTCTCCATTAGATCAGAAATGTAATGTGATGTGATAGAACATGAAGCAACAGGATCAGACGCAAGAACCACCAATAAAGAACCCAGAACCAGCAAGCGCCATGAAATCAAGAGCAGCCATGGTAACGTTTGATTAACTTTCAGAAAACCCTGGAAGACGCCAGACGGTGAGCAATCAAGAGTTCTTACAAGACCAGTAGTTACTTGAAAATGAGAGCCGCCAGGAAAATCAGTAGATTCTTCAATTGCAACACATTTCAACATCTATCTAGCATTTGATTTGCACCAGCGAGGTGCTATCATTGTGTTTTGTGTCTGTATCCCTATAAACTGCTCAAAAATATTTGTCAATAAATAAACAAACAAACAATAATGCGTCTTTTTCTACTGAAAGTAAGTCCTCCAAGTGATAGCGGATGAATAATAGAAGGTACCTACCTAATTTATTGTCCTCTATTCATTCAATTCATAGGCAATTCAGGGCATCGATCGGCAGCGCCCTTACTGCATGGTACTGCGGATCGTCAATGGGTTTCTTGATGACTCCGACTCTGACTCAGACTTTCAAAAATTAACTGACTTTGATTTCAAATATCGGCTCTGACCGACTACGACTCCACACTTCACAGCCCTAGCAGGTCTGCGGAGGCAATGGATTTTTGTTGACTCAGACTCCGACTCTGGCTTTCAAAATCGACTGACTCTGACTCTGGTCAGAACTGTCGACTCCGATCGACTACAACTCCGACTACGGAACCCTGAAAGGTCTGCGGAGGGGATCGAATTTCGGTGACTGACTCAGACTCCAGCTTTTAAAATCGACTCTGACTCTGACTCGACGACTCAGGTCAGAACTATCGACTCCGACCGACTACAACTCCGACAACGGAACCCTGAAAGGTCTGCGGAGGGGATCGAATTTCGGTGACTGACTCAGATTCCAGCTTTTAAAATCGACTCTGACTCTGACTCGACGACTCAGGTCAGAACTGTCAATTCCGACCGACTTCATGACTCGACTCCGGAGCCCTACTGCCAGATATCACGCCAGGAAGCTGCAAATCGTATGTTCCGTGGCGGTTTATGGCATTAAAGTCGATAATGTGGCTGAATCGCACTATGAAACACCCTTATTGGCTGCAAGAACCACGAAAGTTAGCGCATTACCACTGGAAAACCTGACAAGTTATCCATTAATTGGCCCTGGATTTGGATAAATAACATGTTGATGATCATATTAGCACACATTTACATTATCATTTATCTCAAGGTTGCCCTTCAGGCGGCTCTAAACTACGGCAATTTCCCTATCTTCAACACGTAAATGCCCTCGGGCGTCCTCGTGGTGACGTAGGCAGGGGAGTGCCAGGTTGGTAGGAACTAGACTTCGACGCCCCCTGGTTATACGCATTATTAGCAAAAATGTCACTGTATTATATATTTTTTTAAATCGATTTTTCAGTACGTATTCGACATCGTACACTAGGGTGTGTCATTTTGGGCACTTTTTTCGCAAAACATGGTGCTCCACTGATTTTATCGTGCCCCAGACACGTAGAAACCGTGTGACATGTTTTATTTCCCCCAAATATTAACACCCATGCGGCGCCGACCGCCGACACTTTGGCCTATCTCTCAGCATTAGCGACCTCAGCGCCCCTAGCGGCAATGTTTTGAACTAACACGCTCGCTATGCTTTGTGAGTTTACGATCATCATTAAATGCATTTTACCGAAATGATGCCTTGCTGTTGGCTTGTCTGGCACTCAGAATGTTGGTGAAAATGTGATGTTATGCATCTTAAAGCACGAAATAGTTCTGTGTTAATGTATATTGCATAGTACTACCCCAGATCCCCGTCCTGGTCTGACGGGATACGTACGAGCACATGTTTATAGTGCCTGCTATTAGGTGTCACATGTTTTTTTTTGTAGCGTCGTTCACTGCATAGACCCCGGGGAGCAGGGGGGGGGGGCAGTGGGGGCGCTTACCCCCCCCCCCCAACTTGAGAGCCGAGTGGGCGCCGCCCCCTCAACATTGATGCAACGATGGAGGATCTCTGCTCCCTTTTATGGACCTACATGTCTGTTTTTATATAAACATCAGCAAAAGGTATTTCTCTTGCATGTGAATGGTTTCTGCTGATTCGGCATCGATTTAAGAACACCTGCTATTGTCATCCCACTTTGATTTTATCTGAACTTGATCATAACTTTGGTAGGTCAGATTTTATACTGGACCATTTTGGTTCCGGATGGTATTTGATTTGGCGTGATGAGAACATTATGACGTACAACGGTGGTAAAGTCGTTGATTGATACAGGTTTACCTCGCTCCGGTGGGAGGCAGTAGCGGACACCTTCACTTAAGTGGAGGGGGGGGGGGACACTGCCGACTTTTGGTCCCATTCTTTCCATGCAACGCCCATAGGGCTAATGTTAAAATGCCCAAATCAGAGGGGGCACGGTGCCCCGGTGCCCTCCCCGTTCCACCGCCTATGGTGGGAGGGCGGCGTGTGGGACTCAGAAGGAGACTTATGGCTTGTGTTGTGCCTTTGGTAGGACCCTCAGTATCACCGATGCAGGGCCTTCAGAGCCTCCAATTAGGGGCCTTTAGAGACACTGGTGTGGGGTCCTCACAGACGCCCGTGTGGCCCCTCAGAGGTGCTAGTGTGAATCCCTCATAAGCGCCGGTGAGGGTCCTCACAGAATACAGACGCCGTTGTGGACCCTCAGAGACACTGGTGTGGGTCCGTTACATGTGGGTGTGTGGCCCTTAGAGCTGCTGGTGCGAACCCTTTAGAAGTCGGCAGGGGGCCCTCAACGACCGGGGAGGGGGACCTCAGACCGGCAAGGGGCCCACAGAGGCCAGCGGCATTTTCAGAAGCCCTGTGGGGTCCTTAGATACCGACAAGGTACTCTGAGACGCCAGTGCGGCCCTCAGTCTCTGGTGTAGGGCTCTCAGAGTTGCAGGTAGGTGGCCGTCAGATATGCTTTTGCCGAACCCTCACAGGCGCAGGTGTGGGTACCTCAGAGCCACCAATATAGGGTTGCATAAATGGTGTGGCACTGGCTTGGGGGACCCTCAGTGGTGTCCTTATGGGCCCTTAGAACCACTGGTGTGGGTCTCTCAGAGGTGCTGGTTGTGAACCCTCAGAGGCCCTCAGCTGAGGGCCCTCACGGTCTCCGTTATGGGATCCTCAGAAGCCGGCGTAGACCCTGACTGAGATCTTAGTGTGGCTACTTAGGGGCTCATGAGGTGCTCTTACGAGACCTGTGAGGTCTTTCTCAGCTAAAATATAGTCAGCGTGGAGTGTGGACCCTCAGAGGTCAGTTGGTACCGCAGGGGTCTTTATGGCCGGGTGGGCTCTCAGAAGCACCAGTGAGGGCCCTCAGTCTCACAGTCGTCGTAATGGGGCCGTCAGAGACATTGGTGTGAGGCCATTACCACGGGTGGAGAATGTTTGAAAAAGTTACCCCGGCCGGCGACCGAAAGTCAGAAAGACGATGATGCTCAAATATTTGTCAACGGTTATCAACAAACCCCTATTCTGTGACATAGAATAATGGATGTTTGCCGTTTGTACGTTTTTAGGGAAAACTGCTGCACGCAGCGGAAGATTTCGTAATTGTAACAACAATTTTGCAACACGCCTTAAAATTTCGGACGCATGTCACCTAGTGCTAGGTAAGGTCATCGGTCAAATTTGCTGGATGATCGTGCTAAAAATGCCATCATTCCCTTTGCAAAGCTTATTCCGTGGAAGTTGCAACCTTCCCACACAAAACAAAATGTCAAATTTGACCGTTTTGACCCTCTTATTGATTTGAGCTCGCACCTGAAATATTCGCGACCGAGCCTTAAACGGGTAATCGAATGTTTTTCTTGCAGTGTTTAAGCTCCGTTATGTTCATGAACTGTGAGACAAGTTGTCGGAGAACGCTAAAATCAGAGAAATTTGACTTTTGATGATCTATGGTGATATTATTATTGAGCTTGCCTAAAACATGACCAGATTTCTCTGATCACATTTGTCGCTCTTTCAAACGTCGTTCCGCTTCTCGCCTCGTAGCCCAGAAGCCGAGTTAGAAGGAGCGTGAAAAGCCCACCTCTCGACTCAACGTGTTACGATAAGGCCACCACCCTGGCGCAGGTTAAGTTGGGGGAGCCTTGAGCCCCAGCAGCTCGTCCTTCTATCTCAGTGCTATTACCCTCGTCCTGTCTTGTGATGTTATTACAGTGCCATCTTACGATAACGGCCCTTAAATATGATTTACTTCTGTTTGATGAAACATGTCGGGCTCCGCGATGAAAAGACTTAAAAACATAGAAGCCCCAAAATGAAAATAAAGTAAATTTTCAAGAACTTTTCAAGGTAGATAAGAATAATGAGAGACGCTTTTATAGACGGCAGTTTTTTCGTATGGAGACAGCTTTTAGGATTTACAAAAGTGGAAAAAGTTACCCCGGCCGCGCCGGGGTCGGCTGAAAGTTACCCCGGCCACGGCCGGGGTGGCCGGGGCAGGTTCTCCACCCATGGCCATTACTGATTACAGGTTGGCGTAAGGCCCTAGATATGGCCCCTCTTGGGCTGGCAAGGACTCTCAGAGGCACGCTAGCGGCCATAAGAGGCCGGTAAAGGGCCCTCAGAGGCCGCCAGTAGCCTTCAGAAGCCGGCGTGTAACCCTCATGGACAATTTAGTGAGGCTTCTTTGGACTCACGGGGTGCTGTTACGAGCCCTATTCTTTCTGAATCGAAATATGGCCAGCATAGACCTTGAGCGGTAAACTGGTGCCACAGAGCCCCTCCGACCCGAGGGGTCCTCTGAATGCGATAGGGGGGGGGGAATAGATGGCACGTGCCTCCTGGGACCCCCTGACTACGCTACTATTTCATATGCGTCATGTCAGGTATTTTGGGCTTGCACCCCAACTTGAAGAATGTTCCTGGGCCCTTGTGACAATATATTGTATTCATTATAGGTATTCGTCATTAGCTTGCACTCTCTGCAATCTACCCATACTATTATTTGTCCCTAGACGCGCTTACAGAGAGCAGGGATAAGCCCATACAGTCAACGGCCTATTAGTTTCGTAAACAGCCGCCAGGGGCGCTAGGGTCGCCTATGTTGTGAGATAGGGCAAACTTCTCTCGCTCGGCGCCGCCTGGGGGTTAAAATTTGCGGGAAATTAACAATGCCACGCCCTTTCCACATGAGTGGAGCACAATAAAATCGATGGAGCACCTTGTATTGCGATTAGTGACACACCCTATCGTACACCAAAATAAATAGCGCCATCGGCGTATATTCGGATGCAGTATGAGCAGAGCATGGGTCCCGAAAAATTCCTCAGAAACTAGAGAAATTCTCGGACACACACGACAGGTACCATATGAATGCGGGTGAGACTAAATGCTTACTTCGAAATTTAAGCTGCGTTGCGGCATTGGCGGTTATGTGCGGCGTGTATGCCGCATGATTAGTAAGCGGCGACCACTAAATTAAAAACTCAATAGCTTTGACCTGTTTTCAATGGATAACACTGCATACCAAAAATGTCCATCGCTCTCGTCATAGGATATTTAGATTTAAATAACTAACTTATCTACATCATCGTTTTGAACCAAATTAATACTTTCAACTTGACCCTCGCCCGTATAGGTGTTTTTTTTTTCCAGCCGCGAACGTATAAGGTATAACCCCTTGCCGTTTCGCTCCTGATCAAGCTAGAGCTTCGCGGAAAAAAACAGCGTGTTGCCCGTGACGAGAGGAAGCCGATGATACCCAATTTTAAGGTCCTAGGTCATCGGTTGACCTTCCAGGTCAGGTCAATGACCCAAAAGGCAGGAAAATTGGGACCTGTTAGAACGTTGGACGTGGTGAACGTGGGACCTGAAAAAGTTGCACCTCTATGTAATATGTGGGCTCGATATACTGTGTGACGTTCCAAGAACTATTTGGGAAAAGTTGCACCTCCGGAGAGACGGACGGACGGACGGAGAGACGGATGGACGGACGAAGAGACTGATGACGGACGGACGGAGAGAGTGACTGATGAACGGACGGATGGAGAAACGGACGGACTGAGAGACGGAAGGGCGGACGGACGGACGGACGGACGGACTGAGAGACGGAAGGGCGGGCGAACGGACGGAGAGACGGACAAAGAGATGGACAGACGGACGAGAGAGAGAGAGAGAGAGAGAGAGAGAGAGAGAGAGAGAGAGAGAGAGAGAGAGAGAGAGAGAGAGAGAGAGAGAGAGAGAGAGAGAGAGAGAGAGAGAGAGAGAGAGAGAGAGAGAGAGAGAGAGAGAGAGAGAGAGAGAGAGAGAGAGAGAGAGAGAGAGAGAGAGAGAGAGAGAGAGAGAGAGAGAGAGAGAGAGAGAGAGAGAGAGAGAGAGAGAGAGAGAGAGAGAGAGAGAGAGAGAGAGAGAGAGAGAGAGAGAGAGAGAGAGAGAGAGAGGAGAGAGAGAGAGAGAGAGAGAGAGAGAGAGAGAGAGAGAGGAGAGAGAGAGAGAGGAGAGAGAGAGAGAGAGAGAGAGAGAGGAGAGAGAGAGAGAGAGAGAGAGAGAGAGAGAGAGAGAGAGAGAGAGAGAGAGAGAGAGAGAGAGAGAGAGAGAGAGAGAGAGAGAGAGAGGAGAGAGAGAGAGAGAGAGAGAGAGGAGAGAGAGAGAGAGAGAGAGAGAGAGAGGAGAGAGAGAGAGAGAGAGAGAGAGAGAGAGAGAGAGAGAGAGAGAGAGAGAGAGAGAGAGAGAGAGAGGAGAGAGAGAGAGGAGAGAGAGAGAGAGAGAGAGAGAGAGAGAGAGAGAGAGAGAGGAGAGAGAGAGAGAGAGAAGGGTGGTGAGAGAAAGGAGGATCAGATGAAGGAAAAGACTTAGAGATATGGATATTACTTGTCAGAGACTCGGGGAGGACGGGAAGGAGACTGATACCTAAAGAGAGGAAAGATGATCGTGAGCAAGGGGTTTGGGAGATAGGTAAGGAGACAGGGGAAAATGAGATTTTATTGCTCCGGTCCCAATAACACTTCCCAAAATAAAATATAATTGGTCGTAATTATCGAATAAGAATCGGAAATTGTCAATTGAACGTCTGATTTGCTTACATCGATCCGCCCTATACCCTGTTTGACATGTTTGCACCAAAGCCAACTTGCAGGCTATACATCGAGCCAGTGGTATATACTATACAATAAATACATCTCTCCCGGTGGTATACCTGCATAGAGCCGAGACCTCCGGCTGTATTTTCCCACGATCAGCCGGATTGCAAAGCCGTGTATTTTTCGTCCGTTGCAGGCGGCCGGCGCAATCTCCGTGAAAGAAGCGCTCCAGTGACAAAAGCACGAGCAGATCGCCTAAATGCCGGTGGCCGCGAGAATTTCTCTAGTTTCTGAAGAATTTTTCGGGACCCATGCTCTACTCATACTGCATCCGAATATACGCGCACCATCGTGTTCCTGAGCTCAAACTGCCCCCAGTAGATACCTTTTTCGTTCAAAAATTTAACTTAAATTTACCTTTTTTTACCTGAAAGTGGCCTGACATCAGCTTAACCCTATTAGTGGCAGGGGGGTTGTTTTCATCCACCCCTCAGGTTTTTCGGGAATATCTCCGAAACCGCTAAAGCTACGATGCTGAAATTTTCTGACTTTTCCTAAAACTAAATTGGGCACATTCCCTGAAACTTTCAAGTTCATAACTTTACCAGGGGCGGCTCCAGAGCACTGGGAATTGGGGGGGGGGGTCCTATTCGTGAAGCGAGTCATTTGGGCGAAGATCACGATGCTGATGTACTTTTACGAACAGTAAATGAAAGGCATCATGTGATAACATATACAAAGTTATTGTGCATCCTCTTTTGACACGTTTTTGCTATAATAGGCGGATCCAGGCGTCCAAAAAGGGGGGTTATGTTTTACCTCCCAACATAGGTGCCCTGACACCGCCTATGCATGACCAATACAATTGTAGTCGTTCTCTCATAAGAAAATTGTAACATAACAAGACCATTACCACCCTTTTTAGAAACAGTACCAACAAAAACCTTATTTACTATACTTTTTGTGTACCCCAAATCTCACTGATCTGTATCCGCCTATGATTTTTGAAAATGCATACTTTTAGGATCCATGTGAATTCCTGGTTCATTCTCTATCGATCGGCAAAAGTTGCGTTAAGATTGGTTCAGAAACCTGGCCGTGATAAACAGTCTAAAATGTATCTGCAATTTGCCCGTTTTTACCCCCCTCTACCCCCTATTGACATTTTTTAATTTTAATTTTTTTTTTAGAAATGTAGATCACGTTGAGCGAAATCGAATGCCGTTTGAATTTTGAAAATCGGCCCGTTAGATCTCGAGATATCAAGGGGGGGGGGTCGTAAACAGCCCCCCCTGCCACTAATAGGGGTAGCCAGGAGCCTGCCACTAATAGGGTTAGTTAAACTCAAATTGACCTCAACTGGCATAAACGACACCGAATTCGAAATTTTTGGCATAAATGAACCATAAAACATGTGTCGCGTGACCAATTCATGATGTAAGATTTCCGTGACCTGCAATGACCTGACCCTGACCTGGAAATCAAAGTACAAGTTTGGTACCCTCAGGGTATCTAAAGCATCTATTCACAAGTGCGTAAACCAAAAATGAGCCTTATCTGACTTGTAAGCCAGCGGCGGCCAGAGCCTAAAATGTGAACAAGCCAATCATCGATAATTTTTACTTTGACCTGACCTGTGACGTCGTCGGTGACCTCGAGGTATTTCAGAGGACGGAGTCATAGTCTTCGTTGCTCTCTCCTCTCCTTGCATGCTGAACTTAGCTGGCCCTACATAATAATTTTTAGGCACAACTTTGAGCAAATAAGCAGCGTCTTGACTCCCCAGTCCCCAATCCACCGACCGTGCTCTTGATAGACACTCACCTGACAGACTCCAGTCCTGCTGGTGGTTCCTAGGGCGCACACCATGTTCGGTTCGACTTGGGGCCCCGGCGGGTTGATAAAGGCACACACACCGCTGTTGACGATCCTCATCTTGACGCTCTGCAGCTGATCGGCCCGGTCCACCACGGGGTCGCCCATGTACTGTCCAGGAAAAGTACACTTTAAATGTTCTCAACGGTCTCGTCGATACATCAAGCACACATATTGTTCGAGGGAAAATAACGAGAGAGAGAGAGAGAGAGAGAGAGGAGAGAGAGAGAGAGAGAGAGAGAGAGAGAGAGAGAGAGAGAGAGGAGAGAGAGAGAGAGAGAGAGAGAGGAGAGAGAGAGAGAGAGAGAGAGAGAGAGAGAGAGAGAGAGAGAGGAGAGAGAGAGAGAGAGAGAGAGAGAGAGAGAGAGAGAGAGAGAGAGAGAGGAGAGAGAGAGAGAGAGAGAGAGAGAGAGACCGACAGCGTTACGTGAGGTAACTAAATATAACGTCAGTTATTTCTGGAATAAATACAGTAAAATTCTGTCGATAAGGATAAGCGGGTAGCCTTTCCACATACCTTCGTGATACCAAATCCGGCGACCTCTGCTTCTGCATTGATGAACTGGCTTCTGGAAGGCAGACAGATCGGCGCGATCCGGTTGTTCCCGATGGGCAGAGTAAGTGTCGTCCGTAGCTTCAGCAGCCCTATGTCATTGCCTTGTACAAACTGTGACATATTCTCGTCGTATCCTGGATGTAAGATGATCTATCGACACAAATACATAAACCAGTAAAACGCCTTTTGGGCGATGAACGAGCGAGCGAGATAGTGAGCCCTGCACGTGCGGAAGGGCGAGAGGGTACTTCCAACGGGCTTGCGCAAAGCACCCTTCTAACCGGTCGCTAGCGGTGTGCCAAATTTGAACGCAATCGGCCCAGCCATTCCTGAGGTCTGGAAGCGGCATCCTGCACGTGCGCACGTGCAAACGGGGCCCAAACTGACTTTTGCACGGCACCCTACTAACTGGTCCCCAACCGTGTACCAAATTTGAGCGCAATCGGCCCAGCCGTTCTCGAGATCTGGAAGCGCCCACTGCACGTGCGCACGTGCAGTAGTACCTTAACCGCAACACATGGAAATGCATTGCCTGGTGGATGCCTACCTGTATGCATAGGCGTAGGAACAGGGGGGGCCGGGGGGCCATGGCCCCCCCACTTTCGGAGGTGGGGGGGCCAGCAATGTTAACTGGCCCCCCCACTTTTTGCTGACTTAAGTGTCTGTCTGTACCTAACCTACCACCCGGTAACTTGACAACTATTCAGCTTGCCCTTTAATGAGGATTCCTTTTTGTTTCTACAGCGTTATTGACCGCAATTTCCTTCACTCAATGAAGGAAACCATATCAGAGACAAGACTGTGAGTCCTGGTGACAGCATTTTGTTGAATACGAGGCGCGGGACAGCGAGCACTAAAAAGGTATAGGCAATACTAAGACAATACTAGCACGGTGCAGGAGAATGCGTATACAAACGACCAACGCTTGACCTTATCTGCTTGGGGTCGGCATAGTTCGTCAAAGGCGTTCTAGCTGGGGGCCAGGGTGACCGTGCCTCAGCCTCGGTTCAAACAGGCTGGGGGCCAGCAATGTCTGTTTCTGCCCCTCCCCCTTCCACTTTCAGTGCAGTGGCGGTCGCAGAGGGGATCAGGGCCATGCCCTTCCCCCCTCCAAAGGCTAATCAGGGGGCCATCATATCATTTGCCCCCCCCCCAAACAACCAATGGGCCCAGTGGCGGATCCAGGGGGGGGGGGGCAAAATGGGCATTTGCCCCCCCCCCCAAACGGCATGATTTTAACATTACGCCTATGGACGATGCATGGAAAGAATCGATAAATTTTTATGGTTTGCCCCCCCCCCCCCAAACCTCTGAGCTGGATCCGCCTCTGAATGGGCCCCCATGGGCGTATGGGGCTCTGGCCCTTATTGATTGTCACGAGACTCAAGAATCCCACGTTAGCTATTAACAGCTCCCAAACCAGTCTTTGAGGGTCCTACACTGATCTCGGAGGGCCCTTCAGTGGCGGTCAAGCGACCACATTGACCGCTGAGAGCCCACATTGACCTCATTTGAGGGCCCCTAAACCGGCCTCAAGGGCCCAGCCGGCGTCTGAGGGCCTCACACCGGCCTCTGGTGGCCTCATTTCTGTCTCTGGGGTCCCAAGACTAGCCCTTAGGTGCCTTTGAGGGCCCCGCACTGAATTCTGAAGACCCGATGCCGGCCTCTAAGGGTCCGCATCGGCCTCTGAGGGTCCACCTTGGCCTGAGGGGTCCAACGCCGGCCCATGCCGGTCTTTTAGGGCCCCACACTGACCTCTAAGGGCCCATGCTGACCTGTAAGGACCCACATTAGCCTATGAGGCCTTGTACGGGATTCTGAAGACCTGATGCCGGCCTCTGAGGCCCATCTTGGTTTTTGAGGGCCTTCTGCTGGTCTCTGGGTTCCAACACCGGCCCATGCCGGTATTTTAGGGTCCCACATTGACCTCTAAGGGCCCCGCACTGGATTCCGGAGTTCCGATGCCGGTCTCCAAGGGTCCGCATCGGCCTCTGAGGGCCCACCTTGGCCTATGAGGGCCCTCCGCTGGTCTCTAGGTTCCAAGTCCCGCCCATGCCGGTCTGTTACGGCCCCACACTGACCTCTAAGGGCCCATGCTGGCCTGTAAGGACACGCATTAGTCTCTGAGGGCCTTGCACTGGATTCTGAAGACCCGATGCTGGCCTCTGAGGCCCATCTTGGTTTTTGAGGGTCTTCTGCTGGCCTCTGGGGTCCAACACCGGCCCATGCCGGCATTTTAGGGTCCCACACTGACCTCTGAGGGCCCATACTGGCCTGTAAGGACCCACATTAGCCTCTGATGGCCCAAGTCGGCATCTTAAGGTCTCATCCTGCCCTTTGCAGGCCCTGTACTAGTCTCTGAGGGCCTTAACCCTCGCCGGCCGGGGGGGGGGGCGGGTGCCGCCCCTCCGTAGTTTTTTTTCGCGATAGCTCCGAACACGCCGGCGATAGAGAGCTGAAGCTTGGCATACCTGACCTTTGAATCAAACGGGATCTTTTGACACCAACCGCATTTTCGGGTCAGATCAGGTCACTGACCCATGTGGTCATAAGTGAACCTCTGCACGGTCTTCAGATGTCGCAACTTCGCAACGCCCTCACTGCCAGGGGAGATTTCACAGGGAAATGAACCTTGGAGGACCTAGTATCCAATAGGAGTCTCTCAACTTGTATAATGTATATCTCGGATTTTTCCTAAAGTTCATATGAGGTCAGGTCATTTTCGTGACCTCACCATTAGGTGATGTCAATGGGGATAAACTGGAAACTTTTTCTGGCGCCGGGAACGATTGATCTCCAACTATCTCAAGCACACCGAATCGTGATTTCATGCACTCCTTGCAAGGTTCGATGCGTCACTTTTGCAGTGTTGACCTTGCGCGACGTCATTTATGAAGTTATAAGGGTCTTATTAGTTTTTCGTCAATAACTAGGTACCGATCAAATTGAGCTAGCGAGTCGGGAAAGCCACCTATGGACTCAAGAAGACCTGCCGAATCGAATGATATGCGACATGACTTCCTTCGACCAATTTCGTGACCTGGGGACGCCGACCTGACCGTGACCCGAGGTCAACACCCTAAGTTTACCTCACCCAAACAAAAAGTATATCATTCGACGCGCCTGAGAGAGGCGAACACGATGCTAGCAAAATCGCGGCTTTGCGGCCATTTTTTGCGAAGTTATTCACCAAAAACGGAACCGTGCCTTGAGGCACTTGACCTGACCTCAGAGGTCACCGGTTTTTGTTTGTTTTGTTGGGTTAGGCCCTTTCGGTCCAATGAGACCATTTCAGAGCCGGAAGGATGATAGGATATAGGGGGAGACATTGGTCTGGGCAGGCACCCTAGTGAGTCGCCGGGGCTGAGCCCGTCCAGAGGACAGGCCACCCAGCCCCAAGGCACTCACTGCACCCGGCTACGGGGTGCGCTCCCTCGGGAGCAGCGGTGCCGCTCCAAGGGAGCAGCCCGCATGAGATAAAGTTGCCTGTCCAGCCCGGAGGGGGTTGCGGTGTGGAGGAGAAGGATTTCAGTATCCTGAGGATAGAAGCACGGAACGGTGTCAGAGGTCACCGGTTGACCCAGGACCATAAAATCGGGTATCGATCTCTGCGTCTCGTAACGGCGCACACGCTCGTTTTACCGCGACGCGCTAGCTCCACCTGGGGCGAAACGGCGAGGGGGGTCGTACCCGCCCCCCGCCCCCTCGGCCAGCGCGTATGTAGAAAACCTATAGGACCGGGCCGTGGAGGGTTAAACTGGCCTCTGAAGGCCCAGACCGTCTAAAAGTCCCACACCGGCCTCTGATAAGTGATAGTCAATCAGCCCAGTTGCAGTGGTCGCTGATATAAAACCTCTTAAAAACGTTATAGGCCTGGCTGAGCCTAGCTGGGCCGTTCATGCTGATTTTTATAGTTATATTGAAAAGACTCGCTTTGCACGTTTCACGCTTGCTCGTAATGAAAAAGTTGCTGGATGCCTCTGGAATTTGCATGGGTGCCAACGGCTGCGGAGGACAGGGGAACGCGTCCATCAGTTTGAGTTTATGGACGGGAGACTCCCTGAAATTTCAACCATTTTTTTCTTTTTTTGTCTCGATTTTTTTTACCTCTGAGCATGTTTGCGAAAACAAAGTGGCCGAAATCCGAGGAGAAATCGGATTTTGGGGGTAGGTTAGGTTTTGGACCTCTGGGACCCTGGCCCCCCCACTTTCAAAAACGTTCCTACGCCTATGCCTGTATGCCAAGTTTCAGCGAAATCGCCCCAGTAATTTCCGAGTTATTAAAATGAGAACAAATTTGACACCTCTTATTGTTGTATTTTGCACGTGCACTGGGGGTGACCCACATGCATTGAGTGTATCCTATTTTTGGTAGAAGGGACGCTGCTACCCTACAAAAATTACCGCAAGTCAATCGCCCAAGCGGCTGCCGAGATATGAGTCTCTCAAAATCACTACTTTTGCAAAACAACTCGAACACCCTTGACTTTTCACGTGGCACGTGCCACGACGGTCACCGAGATGTATCAAAAGTAGTCAATTACGGGGTAGGAGGGATGGGGCTACTCAGCAAAAAGACCGCAGGCCAATCGGTCCAGCGGTTGCTGAGATATAAGGCTCTCAAAAGCGTTACAGGCCGGGCCGGGCCGGGCCGGGCTGCTCATTACGAGCGAGCGAGCGCAGCGAGCGAAGCGAAGTCTTTTCCATACCAGTAAAACGCCTTTTGGGCGAAGAACGAGCGAGCGAGATAGTGAGCCCTGCACGTGCGGAAGGGCGAGAGGGTGCTTCCAACAGGCTTGCGCAAAGCACCCTTTTAACCGGTTGCTAGCGGTGTGCCAAATTTGAACGCAATCGGCCCAGCCGTTCCTGAAATCTGGAAGCGGCATTCTGCACGTGTGCACGTGCAAACGGGGTCCAAAATGACTTTTGCACGGCACCCTACTAACTGGTCCCCAACCGTGT
This sequence comes from Amphibalanus amphitrite, assembly GCF_019059575.1. Classification (NCBI taxonomy): domain Eukaryota; kingdom Metazoa; phylum Arthropoda; class Thecostraca; order Balanomorpha; family Balanidae; genus Amphibalanus; species Amphibalanus amphitrite. Next base: position 121,317 of record NW_024883087.1, on the reverse strand, counting down.
ACCAAATTTGAGCGCAATCGGCCCAGCCGTTCTCGAGATCTGGAAACGCCCCCTGCACGTGCGCACGTGCAGTAGCACCCTAACCGCAACACATGGGAATGCATTGCCTGGTAGGTGCCTACCTGTATGCCAATTGCCAAGTTTCAGCGAAATCGCCCCACTAATTACCGAGTTACTGAAATGGGAACAAATTTGGCACCTCTTATTGTTGTATTTTGCACGTGCACTGTGGGTGACCCACATGCTTCGAGAGTATCCTAGTTTGGGTAGAAGGGATGCTGCTGCCCTACAAAAATTACCGCAAGTCAATCGCCCAAGCGGCTGCTGAGATATGAGCCTCTCAAAATCACTACTTTTGCAAAACAGCTTGAACACCCTTGACTTTTCACGTGGCACGTGCCACGACGGTCACTGAGATGTATCAAAAGTAGTCAATTACGGGGTAGAAGGGATTGGGCTACCCAACAAAAAAGACCGCAGGCCAATCGGTCCAGCGGTTGCTGAGATATAAGCCTCTCAAAAGCGTTACAGGCCGGGCCGGGCCGGGCCGGGCCGCTCATACTGAGATTTTCCGTTATATTGAAAAGACTCACTTCGCTCGCTGCACTCGCTCGCTCGTAATAACGGAAAAATCTCAGTATGAGCGGCCCGGCCCGGCCCGGCCTGTAACGCTTTTGAGAGGCTTATATCTCAGCAACCGCTGGACCGATTGGCCTGCGGTCTTTTTTGCTGGGTAGCCCCATCCCTTCTACCCCGTAATTGACTACTTTTGAATCATCTCAGTGACCGCCGTGGCACGTGCCACGTGAAAAGTGAAGGGTGTTCAAGCAGTTTTGCAAAAGTAGTGATTTTGAGAGGCCCATATCTCAGCTGCGGCTTGAGCGATTGTCTTGCGGTAATTTTTATAGGGTAGCTGCATCCCTTCTACCAAAGGTCGGATACTCTTGATCTATGTGAGTGACCCCCACTGCACGTGCAAAATACAAAAAGAAGAGGTGCCAAATTTGTTCCCATTTCAGTAACTCGGTAATTACTGGGGCGATTTCGCTGAAACTTGGCATACAGATAGGCACCCACCAAGCAATGCATTCCCATGTGTTGCGGTTAGGGTGCTACTGCACGTGCGCACGTGCAGGGAGCGTTTCCAGATCTCGAGAACGGCTTGGCCGATTGCGCTCAAATTTGGTACACGGTTGGGGACCGGTTAGTAGGGTGCCGTGCAAAAGTCATTTTGGACCCCGTTTGCACGTGCGCACGTGCAGAATGCCGCTTCCAGATCTCAGGAACGGCTGGGCCGATTGCGTTCAAATTTGGCACACCGCTAGCGACCGGTTAGAAGGGTGCTTACTGCTTTGCACAAGCCCGTTGGAAGTACCCTCTCGCCCTTCCGCACGTGCAGGGCTCACTCTCGCTGGCTCGTTCTTCGCCCATAAGGCGTTTTACTGGTAATGAGATTTTTCAGTTATATTGAAAAGACTCGCTTCGCTCGCTGCGCTCGCTCGCTCGTAATCAGACATGCAATCTTACAATTGTTAACCCGCGCCCCGTAGGGGGGGGGGGGGTCGAAACGGCCCCACTGTCCTTTTCCATCCATATCTTCTAAACGGCTAGAGATATCGCCACCAAACTTGCAGGACTTCTCCGGGAATCCATTTTACACATTGTGCCCGAAATTTTTTTTCCAGAGGCTTTGATAGGTTGGCCACAAATGACGTCAGAATGACGTCATGTTCTGTCATTTTTTACCGAAAAAGACCTTCGCGAGAAGACCTGTCAGGCCTACAGCTTTGAAGATACAGAAAAATGGTCAAGTCATAAAAGGTGTAAAATTGACAGGGCTACAAAACTGATCTCGGATGTTTTAAATGTTTGAGTTTTGACCCCCAAAAAACAAAAAAAATTTTTTTTTTCGATATATTAGCCAAAAAATCCAAAAAGTTTTTTGAGTTTCGAAATCGGAATATCTGTGATAGTACCTACCGTTTTCTATCTACGTACCAAATTTCAGATCGATACCTCGTTTTTTGGCCAAGTTAGGTATAGCGAAAAAACTTCAAAAATGATGACGTCAAATTTTCAAACTCAATTTTTGGCAATTCTAGACCTCGTAGAGCAAAACAAAGACACAATTAGTTTTCCCGTGACGAGCTGCATCGAATCGATACCCATTTTATGCAAAAATATCAACTTTGAAATTTGCCCTAATTTGACCTGCCTTGACCTGACTTTCACCAAAACGTGACCTAGGCTGGCCCCAAAGGCTGCCTAACCCACATAATCGCATTTGTCATGTAAAATGGACCATAAAACATGCATCACACGACACTTTCATATTGTGAACCCCGGTGACCTGACCTCGCTGTGACCTGACCTGGTATCAGTGACCTCAGATAGCAAAATATGTGTTTGACGAACAATGTACCATCGATGGTTTTCAATGAATTACCAATATACTCAATTTCACAACACATTTCTTGAAATGTCTGTGAACGGTGAAAATCCGACCTTTGACCTGACCTGTGACGTCATCAAACTTCACGTGACGAATTTTATTGACTTAGGTCAATAAAATTTGGTCACAAGGTAGTTCCCCGGTGGGGCTATCGAACGCCGTTTGAATTTTGAAAATCGGCCGGTAAATTTCCGAGATCTTAGAGGGGTGGTAGGGTCCGCCGATAGCCCTACGGGGCGCGGGTTTAACAAGATCGGAAGGTTAAAAGTGCGTGATGTCTTACATTTGTTTGTTGAAAGACAAGGAAGGCGAAAGCCATTTCACAACAAGGCTACCGAATAGTTTTGTTTACTTTTGAATCAACCCTCATCGGACCCACCGGTTTTCTACATACGTCTCCGTTAGGAGGGAAGTACATGACCCCCCACCCACACACACACTGGAGGTATGACCTCCCCCGTTCGCCTTTTCACACCTAATTGAAATTTGAGTAGAGCCTATAGAAAATGAGCTGGTGCGCCTTAACGAGACGCAGCGACTGGTAACTGATTTTAAGTTCTCGAAGCAGTTAGCAGCCGGTGACCTCTAGGTCAAGTAGCCCAGGTCCGTGTTCAATTTTGGTAAATAACTTCGCCAAATAGGTCACGCATCATCGCGTTCTTCATGCTCAGGCGCACCGAATAATATACTTGTTGATTGGGTGAGGACGGTCAGCTAAAGATGTTGACCCCAGGTCAAGGGAGGTCAAAGTGTAGGTCACGAAGTGGGTCGAAAAAGGTCATTGTATATCATTCGATTCGGCAGGTCTTCACGAATCTATTGGCAGATCTTTCCCGACTCGCCAGCTCAATTTTATTGGGCGCTACACTGTAAACCAAATTGACAAGTCTTGTGTAATATAACCAATCATCTCTTGGTATGTTTACCAACTGATACTTTTCAAACAAGCCGTTGTCTGGTGCATTGCTTGTCAGGTGACAACTACGAGTCAATAGTTACTATGCACACCAACTTCTCAGTATCCAGACCAACTCTACATTTGTTTCAACGTTTGTTTCTTAACCAGTTTTGGAAACTTGTTGCCGCATGGTTATTTAACCGGCGCCTAACTTGTACTGGTCAGCTGGTCAGCATACACATGGTCAGCTGCGCCCGTGACGTCAGACTTGGCGGACCAATCAGCGGTCGCCGTCCGGCCCCGGCGCGGCGGTTTCAAACCGTTCAAACCAGCAGTTGTCGCGCGGCCGCCGTGCAGCATGGATCAGCGACGAGGGCTGTTCCAGCATTTGTGCAGTAAAAAGTGAAATCTGTGAACTGTGGTGTTCGTGCTGTGAGTGAGGCCCGCTCTGGCCTGCGGGACGCACTAATCGTGCCTATACCCGCGGTCGAGACGCCTCCCTTCCCCTGCGCGCGCAATGTAAGTGGGCCAGACCTTTGCATGCACATGTGAGCAGATGTTTTGCGGTCGGTGTTTTTTTATATATAAATACATTTATTTGCCTTTAATTCAACTCTTTGAATTTTTAACTTAACTGATGGACATATATGGGCTGTAAAAGCTAATCTGGTTGGCGATCATGATTTATTCGAATTATCTGCGTGATCGTGCAACTGCCATGATTGTTATGGTCAATGTGGAAATATTCGTCATACGGGCATGTTATACTTCTGGCTTGATGCGATGCACAAAACCATGTTCTTCCACATACGCAGCAGTTCTTGCTTCAAAGACTTATATGCTGACGGTGCACGATAGCTATACCTACCTCATGCATTTACCACATCCATTCGAAAATATGGCACTTGGAATTGTCTCCAGTCAATAGTATTAATTACATACTACGTGATGTAGGTACGTGACCGTAATAAATACTAATGATTCCAGAAACTTCCGAATGGATGTGGTGTATGCATTCATCGATTATATAACCCATCAGTATTTCGTTTCTTGTCAGCGCAAGCCTTTGAGCAATAACTGATGCCAGTCATGGTTTTGTGCACCACTTCCAGCCAAAAAATGACCTGTCCGTATATAAAATATTTCCTGAATCAGTATCGTGGCAATTGAAAACGAACGCGAATCGTAAGTTCTTAAGGTTATCAACGCAAACAAAGCGATTGTAAGGAAGAACAAGTTCGAACTGAGCGTTAGTACACTTACTTGTTGACAATTTGTAAACTAGCAATGCCCAGTCAAAGGCTAGTTCATCAACAAACCAGGGGTTGTTGAACCGACAAGGAAACGGCTATGCCTATCCAGAAGTTGGTAGGTTCACAAGGCCCAGACTAGTACTCAACAAGGTGACGCCTATGCGAATTGGAACCAAACTTGTAGACAAACTGTTAGTTTGTTGGCCAACAAGCCTGGGGTTGGTGAATCGACAAGGTATCGACGAGGTGACGCCTATGCGAATTGGAACCAAACTTGTAGACAAACTGTTAGTTTGCTGGCCAACAAGCCTGGGGTTGGTGAATCGACAAGGTATCGACAAGGTGACGCCTATGCGAATTGGAACCAAACTTGTAACAAGGAGCCAACTTGTAGATTTGGTTTACAGTGTACTGACGACCAACTCGTATGACCCCAGTGCCAAGCAAGGTCAACAATGCAAAAGTGAAACATCGGTCCTTGCAAGGAGTGCGCGAAATTACGATTGTATGTGCTTGAGGTAGTCAAGATCATTCCCGGTGCCAAAATAACAGTTCCCCCATTGAATTTAGTGGTCAAAATACCGGCATAACCTCAGGTGACCGGAAGAAAAATAAAACATGAAGAAGTTGTGGGACCTCTGGAGGATACTATTTCCCGCCAGATTCCCCCTTGGAGCTCCTCTGACACGGAGGGCGTTACGGAGTTACCATATTTTAGGACCGTGTACCTATAGTGCAGTGGTTCACTTATGATGCTATTGGTCAGTGACCTGGCCTGACCCGAAAATGCAGCTACCGTCGCAAGAAATCGGCTTCAGTCAAATGTCACAGGTGTTCCGAAATTCAGCTGTCTTTCTTCTGTGTTCAGAACTATCACGAATTCAATGAAAACGCTCGTCTTAAACGGGGGTAGGGCCTTAGCTTCGACAAAATCTGATTTTGAAAACCGTCAAATAGCGCAATATTGTCGAACCAACAGGTGATGAGGTCAGGGACCACTTTGAGCCATGCAGTGTTACCTCCGACTCCCCGGAGTCGGAGTCGGTAAGATTTTGGCGACTCCAACTCCGTTTTTGGGCAGAGCTGTCGACTCCGACCGACTCCGCAGCCTGGTTAGTACTAACCTGTTTCACGTCCAGCCGAAGCTCACCCTCAGACGTTTCACGAAGTTCGTGTTTGCCGAGTATGACCTGACCCCATAGTGGGGATGGCCACCATGCGATGCAGTGAGCCGCCGTCAGCACGTAGCGGTCATTTATCAGAGACCCGCCGCAGAAAGGCAATCCACCCAGGAATGTATCCGTGCGCTCAACAAGCGCTGCCTGTCGATAAAAAAGTAAAAAAGTATACTTCATTTGACTGTTGTGTGTACCGGTATATGAACGATTATTTCTCAAATCCTATCGTTAACTTATAAGTTAAGGAATTGCTCATCAAAGACTGATCAGAGACGAATGAGCCCAGCGAATAACGAGTTTTATGAACCTCACACTACATGCCCGGACTAAGGAGCGGCAGTGTGATAGAACACCGTCCGTTGTCAGCATGACACGAAAGGCCACACACTCGCAACCCGTCACATTCTGTCCTCGAGGTGCCCGGCTCAATGTCACTCAACACCATGCCCCTGATGTGCCCCAACCATCACTTATCTGTCCCCGACGTGCCCCGGCAACCGTTACCAGTATTACGCCCCCCCCCCCCGGGTGTAACCCGCCAAACATTACCAAACTCTCCCCAAGTTACACCCAAGCAAACATCACTATTCACTCATCTATCCCAGTCATACCCCACCAATCGTCACCATTCACCAGTCTGTCTCCTGATGTGTCCCTCACTCACCATCCAGGGAAATTCGCTCCGCTCCGTGGCCGTGCCGTTGACGATTTTGGTGCCGACGCTGTCGAGCTGGATGCCGTCGCGGTTGGTCCTGCCGCAGCACCTGCTGTTCTTGGCCAGCCCCGGTATCCGCTGGCCGGCCGGCGTGATGTCGCCCAAGAAAAACCGGTTCTGCGACACCGCCTGGGACGGGGTCCAGTGCTCCCGGGTCTGCGGGTGACGTGAGAATGGCGTCAGGGATGACTGGGCCAACTGGCGTGACGTGCCGGCACTGCACGAGGGAAGATTCTACATAACGATCATGAGAAGCTAGGTCAGCTTGGTACGAGTAAGGAGTCTAGGTCATCCACGAAACCACAGGCCAGGGACTTTTCACAACAGGCCGGCCATGGGCGTAGAGGCTCCCCTCCCCCGTGTCGCAGCCCAGAGGTGGGCATTGCGCAACTTAAATCGGCAACTCCGCAACTTGCGGACTGCCGCCGTGGAAGCGGAGTTACGGATCGGCTACCGAGCCCAAAAAGTTGCGGAGTTGCGAGTTGCGGAAGCGAAAAATTCTAAAGCGCAACCGCTACCGGGGCCGCCACCGAGGTACAGGATTGAAGCGAGGTACGGGTTCCAGGACAAGTTAACTGTGTTTATCTCGTCAAGACTAATCAATTGATATGCAACATGATTTTTTGGGGTCAGGTCGTGACCTTGACTTGTCAATTTTTTCAATTTGAAGTTTCGAGGTCATCTTATATATCATTGAAATTGATGACCCCGAAACGCCACGCCTTGATGAGAGAAATGCTATGGTGATTAAATCATTGACCTAGCTTCATTATGTGAGAAGTTATGCCTGAAAAAACTAGTTTCGTCAATATTGGCTATTTTGGCGATTTTTGACTCTTGGAGGCCAAACCATTGACCGAGGTCAAATTCGGTGAACTTACCACATCCTGCAAGTTTGAACCAAAGCGAAGTAAAACTCCAGGTTTCATAGAAATTTGAGTGTAATTTCAGTGCTATTTTGACAGTGCACAGGTTTTCGTAGCCTGGTGACCTGCAGACCAAAGGTCACTGGGACAGGAAATTCTCAGGGCATGTAGATCCGTAGGAAGGAGGTAGAATCTGTTGATGGGTGTACTCACCACATTCTCTCTGTTGATGCCAAAGACGTCCCAAATGACTCCCAGTCCAGCTGTGGTGGACAGACAGCACGAACACAAAAACAGGACGACACAACGAAATCCTTCCAAGGCCATAGTGCGATGAAATGTATGCGGTCACAATCACTAAAAAATCATTGATAGACGTTTCACAATCAGAAGTAGCCTCACTCAGTCTCGCTAGGTGTGTCAAAAGGCAGTCGTATAGACCACTGCTGAACTGACACTGTCCTCATGGAACAGGACGTCCTCCGATGGGCGATAAAAAGTGGTCCCCAGAAACCAGTCAGACGACAGACGCACCGACATTGTCGGTGTTCGACACGCAGACTCGAGAATATCATTGCGAAAAAACGTACGAATTGACAATCAATTAATGGAGGTACTTTTAGCAATTATTGGTTTTTGCACGTGCTAAGTTTTTTTAGTGTTGTCACCATGGCGGCATCACAATAGGGGCATGGGTGGCAGCCTGCCACCCCTGAAATATGGGGCAAATTTGAAACATCACCGACGAAAAAGACTCTCATAGTCTCAACTATTCGAGGCCCCTATGACCTCTACACTACATACGTTAAATGTCCGCCCTTTCATAATCATAAAAGCTTGGAAGGAAGTGAAGAGTCTCTTCCTATGAACAGATACCCGTATAAGCCTCTATAAATACAAGAGACCATTTTATACGTGGGAAGTTATCTAACAGGCCTTTGTTGCTACACAGGAGGCCCCTGTGCCCGCTTTGAAGGCCCTGTGTAGGCCCCTGTTTCAAAACACGAGGTTTTTGTAAGTACGTACGTTCAAAGGACGCCCTGTGTCTGTACAGGGCCCCAGAGGGCTCGTGTCCGCACAGGAGGCCCCTATTCCCCTATATACGGCCTTGCCTATTCCTACAAAGAAGACAACTGAGCCGATAGAGAACGCCCCTGTGCCACTCTGCCGTGAAAAGGATGAAGACCGTAACTCACATTTTATCGATTTTGGGTTTTTGGTATCATTCGACACGGAAAAGTGGTCCGCATACGCCTGTTTAGAGCATATTATCAAATTTGTTATAATTTTTCAAATATTTCTATTTTAAATTTGACATATAATCGCAAAAAAAAAAACGCAAGTGCCAGGCCACCTTTTCTTTGACAGGAAAGAAAAACGTAAGTGATCATGCGGTGTCCATTTATGCGCAAATCAGTGCGTGATGAGGATGTGACAAGAGAAAACAACGTAGGTGCGTAGTTGCGGTTTTCTGTCTTGTCAGCTACTACTCTACTGGGATGCTATCGTCACTTGCGGCAGGCTGTGAAAAGGCAGAAAACCGTAAGTGTGTAGTTACGGTTTTTTGTCTTGTCAGCCTCTCTCCCTGCAAAACACATACGTGTTTTAATCTGCCGGGAAAGTCTCATGTGGCCTAGCTTTATAACGGGTTTTAATTTCGCGACATTTTTTTCAGACATATTTTGGATTTATTTTTCATATTTTCTGTTGGATACGAATATACCCCTACAAAGATATGTTAATTTTTTTGTGTATGATGAGGGAGGAAATGCGCTAAAATAAAATATCACCAATAACTTTCATTGAAGTTCGCGCCAGTTTCGTTCTGTCAGTGATGGAGGTCGGACGGGTGGCGCGGGCTCTTCGAACTGTGCTGTAAAATGAAGAGGAAGTCGAAGAACTCCGTGCCCAATGGGGACTGCAAAATCAAAAGTGGAACTAGTTACGTCCGCGTGGCATGGGACGATACAAGCCGAGGCCATTCCCACTACGTTCCGGTGCATTGCCTCCAGAGCGACACACCTCTCCAGGGAGGAGCGAGCGTGTCTATGCGACACTCAAGAAAGGTGTGAACTGGAAAAATCCAATTGTCTAAGCAGCGACTTGCAGCCTTAGAGCTCGTTCATGGTAAGAAAATGTACAAATATGCTTTCACCTTCCTCCCCCTGTATTTCTAGTTCGCACTGGAGGGAGGGGTGCCCACTGACCAGTGCCCCAGGTCAAGGTAAAATATTGTTTCATTGCTGCACGCTACGTGTTTTGAGCTAGAAAAGTGAAATTCGGAACTGTTGAAAGAGTTATATAAGAACTGAGAGATCCTTCGTGCCGGTTGCCTGCAATTTTGAAGCCATGTAGGTATAAATCAAGCATGACTTTTTTGAGTCCTGATATGTTAGATGTGCTGCCATTTTTCTTTGTGCCACATCGAGACTGCCGTCCCTCCTCGCCCTTCCAAGTTGCACTCATTAGATTTTCTTCCCCCGACCACGAACACCCGCATGGAAAAAGACCAAGCCACACATCAGGATAACCAGTTATCGCACAATTAATTTCCATAAACCCTTTCCCGCGTCCTCATTTTTTCCTCACACTCCTTTCTCCCCTCCTCGGTTTTCCATAGACGACTCCGACGATGAGTTACCTCTCGCCAAGAGGTGCTGTGGCGAACAAGCACCAGGAAACCCAGCGGAGCCCGCCGCAGTCCCGGAGGTAGCAGGCCAGTCCAGCGAGGCGGCATGCACAGAGATCTACCTACTGAGTGATGACCCAGCGGGGACGGTGCAGCCCGGCGAGGCGCGCGCCGAGGCCTGTCCGACCGGACCCCTGGCTGACCCAGCGGGGGCGGTGCAGCCCGGCGAGGCACGCGCCGGGGTCTGTCCGACCGGACCCCTGGCTGACCCAGCGGGAACGGTGCAACCCGGCGAGGCGCGCGCCGAGGCCTGTCCGACCGGACCCCTGGCTGACCCAGCGGGGGCGGTGCAGCCCGGCGAGGCACGCGCCGAGGTCTGTCCGACCGGACCCCTGGCTGACCCAGCGGGGACGGTGCAACCCGGCGAGGCGCGCGCCGAGGTCTGTCCGACCGGACCCCTGGCTGACCCAGCGGGGACGGTGCAGCCCGGCGAGGCGCGCGCCGAGGTCTGTCCGACCGGACCCCTGGCTGACCCAGCGGGGACGGTGCAGCCCGGCGAGGCGCGCGCCGAGATCTGTCCGCTGACCGAGCTCGCCGCGGTGCTGGTAGGGCTCGGTGACAGACAGCTCAGCGATGTGCACTTTGAGAGAGATTCGCCAATGCCTGTATTGGATGAAGGGGACGGAGAAGTTTCAACTTCTCAGTTCACTGAGTTAAGACCTATGAATCAGGACGACAGCTTAACTATAGTTCGTCTTTCTTCAGTTTGCCCCTCACTGTAAACGTCTTTTTGAACATAGCACGAGAATTGCTAGCTGAATTACTGAGAAAACTGGTTGGCGCACACTGATTTGACAAGATTTCACAGACGATCAATTTCATCAAATTTATTTACTATTTCACAGACTCGTAAATCGTACTTGCCAATACCTACAGGCCCACAGGGATAGACGATTCCTCAGGAATTATGTCTGAACTAATAACTAACAAATTGAACAAATTGCACATACTGGTACCCTAACTAAACCCTGAAGAGAAGAAATTGATCGGTCAAAAACTCTAGCTCTGGCGTGATTGCAAACTTTTCTGAGGTAGGGTCACCAAACCGCCTCTGGTGACCTGACCTGAGGTCAGATCAACTCAAAATTTTCAGACATGTTGCGTAGAAGCCTTTTAGGAAAAGTCAGAAAATTTGAGCTTCCTAGCTCAACGCGTTTGGGAGAAATAACCAAAAAACCTCAGGGGGGGGGGCTCCTGAGGCCCCCCCCCCGCCAGGAATAGGGTTAAGTCTTTTCTACAAGAATATTTATTACGCAGTTTTCGTCCCGTGTTCTTGTTGTTGTTTTTTTTTTGCTTTTTTTTTCTTTTGTTTTGTTTATGCATACATTGTTTGCTTTTTCATTCGTCTTTTTTGTCCTTATCCTACCTAACCATTGTCAGCCCTGGGTACTCAGCGGACGTCACTAGCCATGCTATCTGTCTGCTGGGTCCCCAGGGGTAACCTTTTTACTAATACCTGTGGTGGCGGGCTGTCGCTTGAAAAAAAGAGCGGGGAGTGATGTGACCTAATGTGCTTGAATTCCCCTCCTTGAATGAAGTTCCATGGTACTTAACGTAGCCAGGTCACATGGGCATGGAAGGGCACTCCTGCATACCTGTTCCACTATGTTTCACATGGTGGACAATTCAATAGGTATGGGACAAAAAAAAAAATAAATAAATTGCACGGCGCTTAACATAACGTCAAATCGTCGGTGTTCAAAACTTATTTTTGAAAATATTATTCATATCTACAACACTGGCGGATCCAGGGGGGCCACGGGGGCCATGGCCCCCCCAAAGGCCTAAAGTGGCCTGTTTGGCCCCCCCAAAAAACGCCAGAAAAATTGCTAAGAAAATATACCTTGATGGAGGTTTTTAGCCACTTGGTGAAGTAAAGCTTTCCACAGCATAATATGGAAGCAATATAGTAGCAGTGAGGGTCATCAGTCAAAACTCAAAAGTTGCGCGAGCGGAGTCGACCTTAAAAAAAGACTGTTGTTGGCACGTGTTTATGGCGCGGCAGCTGGTAGTTGGCGGTGTTTCGCGTGGTGTGGCATCACTGGCGGATCTGGGGGGGGGGGGGGGGGCACGGGAGCCTGAGGTGCCCCTGACAGGCCCGTGGTGCCCTTGCTAGGCCTGTGGTGCCCCTGGACCCTGGCAGGCCTGTGGTACAGTCCACAGCAGAAGTAATGTGGGGTTTCAGTCATGGGTATGTTCTGCTTCTGAAGCTTAGGAACGATTAGCCAGACTACAATGAAACTTTGAATGTAGCTTATATGTATCGTCACCCTTGCAGCTGCAACTTTAGCTATTGACATCTTCTTTTCAATCACTTCACATTAAACAATCGCCAGTCAAAGCCAACCGTTGAGTTTGGTAAAACCCTACATTACTTTAGCGGTGGGCTGTACCTCTGGCGGGCCTAGGGTGCCCCTGCTAGGCTGCTGATGCCCCTGGGACCTGACAGGACTGTGGTGCCCCCAACAGGCCCGTGATGCCCCCGACAGGCCCAAGGTGCCCCTGCGTGATGCCGTGATGCCTGCGAGGCCGGTGGTGCCCCCTGCGAGGCCGGTGGGGCCCCTGACAGGCCCATGGTGCCCCTGCTAGACCGGTGGTGCCCCTGGCAGGCCTGTGGTGCCCCTGCTAGGCCGCTGGTGCCCCTGGGCCCTGACAGTACTGTGGTGCCCCTGACAGGCCCAAGGTGCCCCTGCAAGGCCGGTGGTGCCCCTGTAAGGCCTGTGGTACCCCTGCTAGGCCTCTGGTGTCCCTGACAGGCCCATGGTGCCCCTGCGAGGCCGGCGGCGCCCCTGGCAGGTCTCTGGTGTCCCTGACAGACCTGGGGTGCCCCTGACAAGCCTGTGGGGCCCCTCACAGGCCCGTGGTGCCCTTGCTAGGCCTGTGGTGCCCCTGGCGGGCTGGTGGTGCCCCTACTAGGCCCGTGGTGCCCCTGACAGGCCTGTGGTGCCCCCGGGCGCCAAGGGGGTCATGACCTATGTGGCCCCCCTTGGATCTGCCACTGATGCATAATATATTGATTTGTAAAGGCGTTATGGCTTATGCAATATGTAATTGCAGGCACTTGGTATCCCTCACTTATCCCTCATTGGGGCTCTGGCGGGCTCCTGAGGGCCCACGTCTATCTCCGGGAGCCCATATAGACAGGCTCCTTTGGGTCCTTTCAGTACACTATAGCATAAGAGGTCTCCATGCGAGTCCTATACATACATCTGAGGGCGTACCCTGATGTCTGAGGTACCCAACTGCAGCTCCAATGGTCTCTTCTTACACTGGCGGATCCAGGGAGGGGGCATTTAGGGCCATGCCCCCTTCCCAGAGGCCTAAAGTGGCCCGTTTTCCCCCTCCCCAAACGATAATGAAACATAGTTCAATCAGGGCGTGGCCCAGGAGCCGAGTTAGACAGGGCTGTTTTACCACCTCCCGGCCCGCAAAGGGACCCAAGCACTGACTCGAAGCGGGTTAAAGAGACCCTCCCACCTTCAAAAAAGTTAATGAATTGGCATGAAAGTGATGTCGCTAGGTTCAGAAAGGGCGAAAACGAATATCTACCAAATTTTATCGAAAAATATTCACCGGTTTTCAAGAGATAAGACTTTTATTTTTGTTTACTTTTTGGAATATCCGCTGCTGTTCCTAGCGACTTTATTTGAAAGTGGGGCATTTGTTGCGCGCAAAGCAGCCTATACCACCGCATGCTACCAAACGTTTTAGTAAAATATTAAAAAATCATTAGATCTCCGCTGACGTTACACATTCAGAGGGGTATCCAAAAGCATTAGCCCCTCTGAATCAAAATGCTGCAATTTTGAAATTCAATATTTCCGATTTAAGGCATTTCTCGATGTTGTGAGTGCGTGCCGAAACCGGTAATTGTGAGCCAGGGACCCCATTTTGGCTATCTCAGCTCAAATCTAATGTTAAGGTGGGAGGGTCCCTTTAACTGGTCGATAAAAACAATGGTAAGTGTTTACAAAGTAATATAAAGGCATGGGTCGGGTGGGCTACCATTTATATATTTTTCTTTTTAGTTAAAAAAAATTCATAGTGTCAGGGCTGTGACGAAAAATAAGTGGCCTAAATCCGATGAGAAAACAGGATTTGGGGGTACCCTAGGTTTGGCTCCTGCATGAGTTGCCCCCCCCCCCAAAACGCAAGCCTGGATCCGCCAGTGATCTACAATACAATGTGCGCTAACCAGTTTTCTCAGTAATTCAGCTAGCAAGTCTCGTGCTGTGTTCAAAGAGACGTTTACAGTGAGGGGCAAACTTAAGAAAAACGAACTATAGCTTAGATCTGTCGACATCGGCGTGTAGTCTTTCACAACTGGACAGTCTGGAGGTGGACACGGTAGCTGACGGGCTGCCTGCTCTGTCTGATCCCGGGTTACTGGTAGAAGAGGATCGAGACTTGGGAGAGACAGCACAGATTTCAGAGGGTTTGGAAAGTGGTGTGGGCCAGACGGCCAAGAAGGCGAGCGCCAACTATGCTACAAAGCACCAAGTGCAGCCTCCGCCCAAAGCATGCGGCGAGCTGCGCTGTCGTAAGAAGTGCACCACAAACTTCTCGGAGACCAGGCGGGATGAGCTAAACAAGGCGGTGACAAACATGAACTGGGAGGCCCGAGCCCTTTGGTATCGCGCCCAAGGCCCTAAATACAAGGTTGCACGGACTAATTTCTACTAAACCTACCAAAATATAGTTTCACGGTTGTATATTTTAATAACTTCTCAATCAAAACTTCTTTATTATTTTCTCGTTATCATTTATAAGCAATTTTATAAATTGACTTTCAATTTGCTAGCCTTTTACTGGCAAAATAACTTTCTAGTATTGGGTCAACATAGTTGTGTAGCAGTAGGAACCATATCTGGCAAAACCCCAATGCCTACATACAGCAGAAAAGCAGCCACCAGGTGTCGCCACAGTCGCTACTTGGTCGCCACACAGATGTCGCGCGCGTCGCCAATCGCCACACTACCGATTTCCATAAGGACGCATATGTACGGATATGTATAGGAAAGTCGCCCTTAAGGATTACGCTTACATCCTTTGCTTATGAGGTCGGTGGTTGGAAATTGAGAGGGGCTCAGCTATTTTCGACCACGGATATGACTTCATCACATGATGAGGAACATGCTGATAAGCGTTTTATGTGTCATAACAGCACAAAAGTATTTTTAATCATTTTTCAAAAATAGCCGTTCTGCCGTATCTTTCAGTGCAAGGCGCCGTCGGTCATCCCCGACGTTACGTCACGCCGGGGATTTCCAGATTTTCCTACTAGACTTCGACGCCCCCTGATCGCGCCTATGTGCACACAAAGGACGTGGCCAGGAGGAGCACTGACAGTGACGAGAAGCGCCAAAAGTCACTCTTCTGGTATCTGCCAGATGCAGAGGGCAAGATGGTGGCTGTCTGCAAAGGTTTCTTTTTAACCACGGTGGGACTAAGTCCTGGCAACGACATGCCCATCCGGAATGCTCTGAATAATGGATCAGTGAGTGCAGTTGATGGGAGAGGGCGACACCAGCCGGCCATCAAGAAAGACGCAGCGAAGATCCGTGACCACATCGAGTCATTCCGGCCGTGCGCCCCTCATTACCGCTACCTGCATGCGCCCTACCGGCGATATTTACCGGCTGACGTAACGGTAGCTAAAATGCACCAAGATTTTTTGGAAAAACATCCAGAAGAGAGGCTCAGCTACCAGCGGTACCGGCAAGAAGTTGTCTCCATGAAGATAAGTTTCACAACTCTTGGTCATGAAGAGTGTGAGCAGTGCAAGATGCACGTGCACCACAACTCATCGGAACATGGCCTGGCAGCGACAATGTGACCGACCACACTGATGGCTGCGACACATGCTCCCGTCACAGCGAGCACATCACCCGTGCTCGCGAAGCTCGCACCGAGTACCGGAGTGACGCGGACCGCGACTGGGGTGATGACGAAGCCGTGGTGAGCGCTGACCTCATGAAGGTGTCGCTCCTGCCGGTTCTTCCTCACAAGGCAGCGATTTTCACCCCTAGATTGATAGTGTTCAATGAGACTTTCGCGCCGCTGATAAGAAAAGGAGCGCAACGCGGACGGGAGAAACCACTGGCTATCCTGTGGCATGAAGGAATCGCCGGCCGGGACGCCGAAGACGTCGCTGCCACATTTTGGCAGTATCTGAAGGAGAACCGCGACAAAAGAGAAATCACTATCTACGCCGATAATTGTGCAGGACAACAGAAGTCGTGGGTCTTCGCAACAGTCCTGCTGACGTACAGTCACCAGCAGTTGCTACCCATCACCCCCGGACGGCGGGGGAGCAAGCTACCACCGCCCCTGCGAGACTAGCGCCGCCATGCGCCGAGAAGTGGAAACACCACGTGACTGAAGCCACGTGAGGGCAGGGTCACGTGATGGAGGGGCGGAGCATAGTAGCTTTTGCGCCCGACACTAACTGAAATGCGGCGCTGTGATTGGGCGCCTTAGCATGAATGAAGCCCCGGCGCCAGAATCAGCCGTTCGCCTTATATGGAAAGTGAGCCTTTGCGTTTCACTGTTCTGTATTGGTTTGAGAGCCACGGCACCATACGAATTGTGAGCCCCTTTGAACGGGTCACCGCCCGAGGCACTGAGGCGACGGCTGTGCCGGGCAAAGTCTCGCCTGGTGGGAGAGGTGGGCCAGGGAAAGTGCGATCGAGTAGCCACTGGGACGTGGATTGGTATTATCCAACCGCGACAAACTATGTCAGCAGCCTCTTCTCGTGTCATAGACAGTGTCTATGACACGAAAAGCTAGACAGACAACGTGGGCAGTGCCCAATCAAAAGCTACTAAACGATCCAGTTAGGAAGTTGGCGAGGTTGCCAGACCAAATAAAAAGTTTTAATTCGATTTTGGTTGACAAATGACATACAAGCCCGCTGTGATGGACCAAAAAAAAGGAGCTGAACAGTCCATACAACTTCTAAAAAGCTCAACGGTTTAAAAATTCAAAAATTAAATGGTAAAATTCAGCCTGCATGTTTAAACTCTGGTCCGGCGCTGGCAGGAAGCTTATATTGCCACTTGCAATTCCATTTCCACTACGTTGTAATATAACCAAGAGTTCTGTGAGAGCAGCAACTGAAAGCCCATTTGGGGGGGGGGGGGGGGGCGGCGCGAAACGGCCCCCTCTCTCCTTTTCAGTCGATATCTCCTAAAGTATAGCAAATGTCGCCACCAAACTTTCAAGACCCCTCCGGGCATCATTTTTACACCTTGTGACTAAATTTTTCCAGAGCTATTATGAAAGGTTAGTCACAAATGACGTCAGAGGGATGCCATGTTCTGTCATTTTCGACCCAATAAAAGGTTTAGCGGGAAGAGCTGTCACGCTTACAGTTTTGAAGATAACGAAAATATTCAAGATAAAAAAGATGTAAAATAAACAGCGCTACCAAACTGCTAGCTCTTATTTCCAAACAAAAATTGATTTTGACCATCAAAACAAAACTATAGAAGTATAACACCCCGAAAATACCAACAACTTTCAAAACTAAAACTGAAATATATGTTATAAAACTATCTGCTCTAGATATGCCAAACTTAAACTCGAAAGCTCCATCTCTAGCAAAGTTATGGCAAAAAAAAAACTTCTCAAAATTTATTACGTAAAATTTTCAAATTCAATTTTAGCCGTCACAGAACACACAAAGCAAGCCAAAGGCCACCATTGGATTTCCTGTGATGAGCTGCATCGAATAGATACCCCTTTTATGCAAAATATCAACTTTGAAATTTGACCTTCTTTGACCTGACCTTGACCTGACCTCCACCAGAATGTAATCTAAACTGGCCCCAATGGCCGTCTGGCTCACACCATTGAATTTTAAATGTAAAATTGGCCATAAAACATGTATCACACGACCCTAGCATAGTTGGGTTCATATTGTGACCCTTAGTGACCTGACCTCTGTGAACTGACCTGGCATCAATGACCTCTTTAGGCAACATATGCATTAGACAACCAACGCTCCATCGATGTTTTTCGATAACATGCCTTTTATTTGATGTGTTAACTGACTGTAACGCATTCCTTAGACTAAATCGGTGAAAAAGTGCGACCTTTGACCTGACTTGTGACGTCATGGGTTGCACCTAGGTCAACGAAACCTGGTAACAAGGTAGTTACCTGGTGGGGCTATCGAACACTTTTTGAATGTTTAAAATCGGTCGGTAACTTTCCGAGATCTCAGGTGGAGGGCGAAACGGCTGCAACACCCGATCAGGTGGTAGAGTCCGCCAATAGCCCAAGAGGGCGCGGAATATTTATTCACTCATACAGTGTCATTTATATTGAGAACACCTTTCTCACGCCATGACATGGTCCTCTCGTAATAGAACGAGATGAGGAGTGTTTTCACGCCTCCTTATGCACGGCTCATAAGTGTCATTGAGCTATGAACTGTCAGCGGTTTTCGGACAATGAAGTTCTTAGTTCTTATTGAATCCAATTTTATTTCAAACGATTGTCACTGTGCTAGTTTTCTTCTTATACATTTTTGAAAAAACGCTGAAGAAGTCTTTGATAGACGAAACCAGTCCGCTTATGCTTTTTCTAATTGTTTTTTGAATATATTCGTAGGTAGACTACTGGCTCTTTACTTCAAAATTTGAGAATGTTTGGTATCCTAATTCAATATACCCTGGTTTGGTATTACTTTGGCCCGAACGATGTGCAGCTGAATTTTCCCTCTTGAATGATTATGGACAGCTCGCGCTCAACCTATAAACTACCGACAAGCAGAAGAAAATCCGATACAAGCCTACCTCAATCCTCTCACCTTATTCAACCGTTGAAACGTTAATTACAGGCATTTGCTCAGTCCGAGTCGCTATGTCGACCACCCGCGCCGTGCTGGGGGGAGGGGGGCATTTTTACGCCCTTCCCCCTCAGGTTTTTCGCGAATATCTCAAAAAACGGCGACGCGACGCGTAGCGTCATTCAAGGTCAGGTCACCAGGTAACGTCAAGTGACCTTACCTCAGAAAAAAAAATTCGAAAGCTCGTTGTAGCTGCACCGACTGAGCGATCACTTTAAAACTTTCAGTGCTTGCATAGGGTAACAGTATGTATAAAATGGATACCTCGGATTTTTTATGTCTGTGGCCTAAGGTCAGGTCAGTTTTGCGACTGCTCCATTAGGTATAAGTCAATGGGAGAAAATTGAAATGCGCCTCTTTTGGACGAATTTCGTTCTACACCCTCTCAAACATCGGTCCATAGGTAGGTAAACATGACACACTGAATCAGAAAATTGCACCTGTGACCCCTGTGTGTGCCCCTGAGGTCATTTGAGGACATGTTGGCGAAAAAACGTTAAAAGAGCTATCGAATGCGCTTTTCCGCGGCGCTGTAGCTCTATTGGTTCCCGAGTTAGCCGTCGGGTGTTCGAAATCGTTGAAATCAACAAAATTTGACCTTTGATGAACCCTGGTGACCTGACCTTTGCCCTGACCTTAAAATGACCGAGTGTTTTCCTCCTTATTTTTGACGCTCTTTCGATTGTCGCTTACCGCGTGTCGCTACGTGGCCCAGGAGCCGAGTTAGACGGAGGGGCGTAAAACACCCCCCCCCCCCCCCCCAGCACTCGATGGAAAGTTAATGCCACCAACACGGCGGCGCGGGTTAATTGTTATGTTAACTAGCTCCTGTTGTAAGCTGTGGAGTCGTGGACCTGATCTTGAAGGAACTGGGCCTAACATTTTCATAGCAAACGTAAAAAATGTTTAATAGGTTGTGCAAAAAAGTAGCATCTTTTATGAAACATTTGCGAAACCTTCAACATCATCCCCAGACCCCATTAGTGCCGAGCTCCCAACGACGACCATAAAAGCGTCCCCATCCCGTCATAGGCGGCGGAACGGGGAGGGCACCGGGGCACCGTACCCCCTTTGATTTTGGCATTTCAACATTAGCCCAATGAGCGTTGCATGGAAATAATAGGACCAAAAGTCGGCAGTGCCCCCCCCTTAATTGAAGGTGTTCCGCCGCTACTGCATCCTGTTACGCCGCTAGTATCCGCGGCTGAGTTCGTTCCAGCTTCCGGGTCCGCGATCTCGGTCCGCGATCTCACACAGCGTTCTGAATAACGTAGTCCTGTATTGGTGATCGGTGTCCGGCGGGGGCCGCTGCCCGACTGCTGCACGGCCGCACCGTGCCCACGAGCGCAGCGAGCTCAGCGCCACCTAGTCTACTGCACAAAGTTCAGAGGGCAAAGGGCTACGTCACCACACACTACCCCCCTCAACAGGAATGACAGTCGTGGCGAAGCAGACAACACAAAAACTGGCCGAAATAAGACTAAACATCCGTCTAAAACTATTTCAAAGCAAAGCCAGTCGCTTCGAACACGACTTTGTGTCGCCGTCACATTTCGGCTATGAGGCGACGTGGCTGCTTCCGCTGCCTGACGGAAACACGCTGAGCGATGCCCCCAGTGGCTGATCCAGCTCCTGTTCCTGTCGCCGATGAGGTCACACCGCCACCTCTGCTGACCTGCGCCTCCTCGGCGCCAGCGTCGCCGCCTGCAGCTACCTGCGCTTCCTCGGAGCTGCCACCGGTAGCGGTAGCAGGTGCTGTCACAGCATCATTGCCCGTCGCCTCTGGTCCGTCTGTGGCCGGTGTGGCCGGTGACCTGACCGTCGTTTCCGACCCGCCGGTCACACCTGTCCCGACGATGACCCCCGGTCTGATGGTCACCGGTGGTCCGCCAATCCTGGTGGGTGCCAACGGAACCTGTCCGGTACGGTTCGGTGCTGCCACCGTCGGCTGCCGGCTGATTTCCTCCGCGCCATCGGGCGCTGCAGCAGCCTGTTGGGTGCACGCCAGACGCAGCTGGTCGGCGTGCCGCGACCAGATCGCGCTCCCCACGTCCACTTCGAACGACAGCGGGCCCGTCCGGGCGGTGATGACGCCCCGCCGCCACTTGGACGGTCCACCGTAGGCCCGTGTCCAGACGTGGTCTCCGATCGAGAACTGCCTGTTGTGACCTGGCCTACCGGCCTGCCACTGGCGAAGTTTTTCCTCGCGCTGCCGCACGTCCACATCCGGCTTTAGGAGGTCCAGGTTGGTTCGCACGTTCCGTCCCAACATCATTTCCGCTGGAGACCTCCCCGTGGTCGCGTGTGGCGCCACCCGGTATGCCAGCAAGAACCGCTGTAGGCGCTGAGAAAGCGTTCCTCCGTCCTTGAGTGCAGCTTTCAAGCCATTCTTTACGGTTTGCACTGCGCGCTCCGCCGCCCCGTTGCTACTTGGATGCCACGGCGCTGTCCTGATGTGCCGAATCCCATTCGAGTTCAGGAACTGGGAGAACGCAGTGGCGGTCAGCTGGGGTCCATTGTCGCTGACCACCTGGACCGGCAATCCAAACCTGGCGAACATTTCGCGCAGAACACGCACAGTGCTTTCCGTGCTGGTCTCACGCATCGGCACTGCCTCCACCCAGCGCGAGTAGCTGTCATACACTATCAGAAAGAAAGAGCCCTGGAAGGGTCCAGCGAAGTCGATGTGAACCCTGAACCAGCAGCTGTCCGTCGGTTCCCAAGGGTGAAGTTCAGCACGCGGTGGTGCCCCGCGCTTTTCCATGCAAGCCGCGCAGTCACGCGCCAGGGCCTCCAGCTCGGCGTCCATGCCCGGCCACCATACGTATCGGCGCGCCACACCTTTCATTTTGGCGCTGCCCAGGTGACCTTGGTGCAGCTCTGCCAGCACCTGTTGCCGAAGGCAGTGGGGAACCACCGTCCTGCCACCCCAGAGCAGACATCCCAGGTCCGTGGAGAGCTCATCCCGCCTCTGACGGAACGGGGCCAGCTCCTGCTCCACCTGTCCGGGCCACCCACTGTGCACGTACGTCAGGACGCGCGACAGTACCCGATCGCGGCGTGTCGCCGCCGCGAGTTGTTTGGCCGTCAGAACTGGAGCTACTCCGTCCATGAACAGCAGGTACGAGCCGCCGCTGTTGTCGTCTTCAGCATCCGTTGGCTCGACCTCTCCGCCTGGCACTGCCATACGAGACAGACTGTCCGCCAGGTGCATGTCTTCTGATGGACGTAGCTCCACATCGTAGGTGAAAGCCGCGAGCTGCAGCGCATACCGCTGGAGCCTGGCCGCAGCCAGCGTTGGCAGCTCGCGCTCCGGACTCAAGATGCGCGACAGCGCCCTGTTGTCCGTGACCAGGGTCCACCTCCGGCCGTAGAGAAACTGACCGAAACGCTTGACAGCGAAGGACACCGCCAGCGCCTCCTTCTCTACCATTGGATATTTCCTCTCCGTTTTTGTGAGTGTCCGAGAGGCGTACATCACCGGACGCTCCAGTCCTTCCTCGTCCGGCTGCAGAAGCACGGCTCCCACGCCGACTTCACTGCTATCTGTGACGAGCTTGAGCGGCGCCTCTGCATCGTACCGCTTTAGGACTGTGTCCCCTGCCAGCAGTTTCCGCACTCTGACCAGTGCGTTTTTGTGCACATCAGTCCATTTCCACGTGGCGCCCTTCTGCAATAGCTCGTACAGCGGCGCTAGTTCCGTGGAGAGGTTGGGAAGCACGCGCTGGTAGTAGTTGATGCTCCCCAAGATGCTGCGCAGACTTTTCACATCCTTAGGGTCCGGCATGTCGATCACTGCGTCAACTTTCTCCTGTACTGGACGCAGCCCCTGTGCTGAGATGCGCCAGCCGAGGTACTGCACCTCGTCGAGTCCAAGTTGACACTTCTCCCGTTTCAGCTTCACTCCATGAGCTTCCAGCCGAGTTAGCACTTCATCCAAGCGCTCGCACAGGTCCGTCATGTTCGCCGCCGTCACCAGCAGATCGTCTTGATAGGCCACACACCCGTCTATGCCATCCAGGATGTGATCGATTGCTGCCTGAAACACCGAACTGCACGCCGATATGCCGAACGGTAGGGATTTCATCCGATACCGTCCTCGGTGCGTGACGACTGTTGTCATATCCCGCGATTCCTCCGCGAGCTCCAGCTGCAGGAAGGCGTCTTTCAGGTCCAGTTTGCAGAACCGCCGTCCTCGGACGCTCGCAAAGATGTCCTCGGCGGATGGCGTAGGATGCGTCGCCATTTGCAGCTGCGGGTTTACCGTTAGTCGATAATCACCGCACAGACGCACACCGCCATCAGCCCGTGGCACCGTCACCAGTGGTGTTCCCCAGCCGGGCGCGTCGTTTGGACCGACTTTTTCCGCGATCCCGGCCTGCACCCAGCGGTCGAGCTCCTGCTCGACGGCCGGTTTCAGTGCATATGGAGGCGAGCGCACCGGCCGTGACACCGGCCGTGCATCCGGTTTCAGTGTCAGGTGCGCCTTTACCCCACTGATGCGCCCCGGTGTGCCGTCAAACACCGACTTGTGCCTGTTACAGACCGCCTCCAGATCCGCCGTCCCTCGGTCCGGAGTGACGTCCATCACCGCCGTCTCTCCGCCGCCCACACTGATGTCCAGAGCCCGCAGCCAGTCGCGGCCTAGCAGACGGCGATCGCCAGGCAGGTCCACCACGACCAGTCGCAGTCGATGGTCCCGACCGCGAAACCTTACAGAGACGTCTGCCTCACCCCGGAGAGGGATCCGGTGACCAGTGAATGACGACAGCTGTAGCTGAGTAGGTTTCAATCGCAGCCGCGGGATGACCGTGTCCCGCCCCACAGCAGTGATAGGGCTGCCGGTGTCTACCACCATTTTGATGGCCACCCCGTTCACCGGTAAAGTCATTTTAACCGCCTCCGTTAGGTTAACAGCGTTTATCTGCCCCAGCCCCCACATGTCCGCCGTGGCAGTCCGCTGTCGGCATTGACTGCGCAGATGTCCGATCTGCTTGCAGCGGTAGCACCGCCGCGTCTCCGGTGCCGGTCTGACCCCGTCGGACCCACGAGTGTCAGATTCCCGGCGCCCCGGCCCCGTCGGCCGCCGTGACGCTGGTGCCGCACGCGCTGACTCATCCGGGCGTCGGCTCTCCTGACAGTCCCGCTGAAAATGTCCCGCCGCACCGCAGCGGTAGCAGCGGACCGTGCGCCGCTGGCGGTTCCGGTTACCGTCAGCCGTGCGCTGTGGCCGGACAGCGTTCAGCTGATCCGGTCCCGAGGTCACCACATCGACCTCTGGCCGCTCGTCCAATGCGGTGGTTGACCGTCCGACGCCGTCCGTGCTCAGAGACGCATTACGGAACTGCGTCACTAGCATTTGCGTTTGCTCGTATGCACGAGCCGTAGCCTGGAGATCTTGCAGTGAAAAGTTGTCTCCTTTGGTTCCGACCGTCTGCAACAGTCGCTCCTGAATTTGTGGAGTCGCGCCGGCCACGCTCCTGTCCCGGAGCTCACGGTCGAGGTCAGCCGCCGGGAACCCGCACCGCCCAGCCACCGCCCGCAAACGAGCCAGGTACGCGTCGAATGACTCGCCGGCGTACATGCTCGTGCGGTGGAACGTTACACGTTCCGCCATAAGGTTAGACGTCGGCTGTAGATACTGGCGTAGTTTAGCCACAGCGGTGTCGTATTGTGACGTTGCAGCCGTTGCAGCCGCGGTCGGCTCCGGCAGTGTGTCGAACACGTCCTGGATGTCCGGCCCCATTAGATGGAGCAGGACTGCAGTCCGCCGCCGGTCGTCTGTTATGTCCATCGCCTCGGCGTAGAATTCCAGACCCTTCAGCCACCGGCTAAAGTCCATCCCCTTTGCAAAAGGAGCCACGCTCGGCAGTCCGGCCGCCATGTTTGCCACCGCCCCGAGGCTGCACCGGGGTCGGGCACTGCACACTGCACTGACCGCGCTGACTCACCAGTCACGCCACACCGAGCAGAGTCCAAAGTTCAGAGTCCAGCGGCCGCCTTCGCCGCCCGCACCACTGTGCACCCAACACGGAGGTGCAATACAAATGTTCCCAACAACGATACAGCGAAACGCAGCGGCAGAGCTGACAGCGTTAATGCACAAAATTATGCAGCAGTATAAAAAAATACTAAGCACTAAGCAGAACTAAGCACTAAGCAATATCACCCGGCACGACGCTATCACTTCACCGTGATGTATATCCGCGCCGACCGCCGCGCACTGCACCATCCAGCACGCCATGCGAGTTTGTCCGAGTCCCGACGCTGTCACTTCCCCGTGACGTATATCCGCGTCGGCCACCGGTGCCGCACCACCAGAACGCCAAATCCGTGAGAACGCCACTTTTCCTTCCGAGATCACCACTAAGCGAATCTCATCCTCGTCGCCAAGTTGTTACGCCGCTAGTATCCGCGGCTGAGTTCGTTCCAGCTTCCGGGTCCGCGATCTCGGTCCGCGATCTCACACAGCGTTCTGAATAACGTAGTCCTGTATTGGTGATCGGTGTCCGGCGGGGGCCGCTGCCCGACTGCTGCACGGCCGCACCGTGCCCACGAGCGCAGCGAGCTCAGCGCCACCTAGTCTACTGCACAAAGTTCAGAGGGCAAAGGGCTACGTCACCACACATCCCGTCAACGTGGGTTTATCACAAGGATGCTAAGATTTAATTTCCAATCCGAGGCTGTAATGATGGAAAGCAAAGTTGCATTTTACATGTGAAACATCAAACAAGCTGACACAACTAAATATTTCCTCTCTCGCTCCCTCTCACTGATTTACCCATTGCCCTCTTTCTCATTTTACCCTCTCTGGTTTTCCTTTTAAGTTTCTCTCTCTCTCTCTCTCTCTCTCTCTCTCTCTCTCTCTCTCTCTCTCTCTCTCTCTCTCTCTCTCTCTCTCTCTCTCTCTCTCTCTCTCTCTCTCTCTCTCTCTCTCTCTCTCTCTCTCTCTCTCTCTCTCTCTCTCTCTCTCCTCTCCTCCCGTCCTTATCCCTTCCCTCCAGTCTTTCTTAGCTCTCTCTCTCTCTCTCTCTCTCTCTCTCTCTCTCTCTCTCTCTCTCTCTCTCTCTCTCTCTCTCTCTCTCTCTCTCTCTTTCCTCACAATATTCTCGACTGTCACAGCGTTGTAGGACTTGTTTCAAGACAGGTCCAGGCGCTCCCCAATCCGCAGGCCCCAGCCCACACGGCCCAACCGCTCAAACACCCTCCGGCGGATGACCTCTGACCTCGGCGACCTGACCCCAGCCGACCGATCGCGTCCCTCTCCACGCCTCCGCCCCGCTTCCCCCACTACAGCTGCGTAGTAATTGTAGCGTGTGCAAAGGTCACGTGACATTATTTACTTCTGCGGCTTGTTCGGCTGACAAGAGATGGCACTAGTGGTCTGTGGATCAGAGGCGGGGCTAGGTTCTACGACTTCTTGGGGCACACTTTAGGGCAGAAAAGAGGTTTTTTGGCTCCCCATCCCAAAATGCTTCGAATATACAA
Source organism: Amphibalanus amphitrite (assembly GCF_019059575.1). Lineage (NCBI taxonomy): Eukaryota > Metazoa > Arthropoda > Thecostraca > Balanomorpha > Balanidae > Amphibalanus > Amphibalanus amphitrite. Next base: position 94,923 of record NW_024883087.1, on the reverse strand, counting down.
AAACAAGTTAGATATTCGAAAATCGGAGGACCAAACGGATCGTTTGACGTATCTTGCGCGACTGACAGTTGATCGGTCTTCAAACTACTGAACAAAAACGAGGTGATTAGTATCAAGTGCTGGTGACTGTACATCCAGCAGGAGGACAACGCCACACAGAAGATCACCGTAAAATACTTGGAGAGCGGCCATACCGCAATGAGTGCCGACGCGGCTCATCAGGTGATCCAGAAAAAGATGGCGAAGGCGCAGCTCTGTGACTACCAGGACTTCGTCAGCGTCGTGGAGGACAGCGGCAACAGAGTCCGGACGATGAAGGCCGACGACTTCTTCGAGTTCGAGGACGGCATCAGCCGGCGAAAGCTGACGCTCCTGGGGAAGGAGGGGATGCGACCTCACCTCCGTGACGTACGCGCCCTGCAGGTCCGACGTGGAGACGACAGGCTGTTCGTCAAGGCCTGCCACACAGCGAAGTCATGGCGTGGCTTTCAGCTGCTGAAGGCGACCTACAACCACTCCGAGCCACCAAAACAGAGGACGACACCGCGGGGTGTTAACAAGCAGAAGATTGACAAGCTCTGTCAGTATCTCCTGCCGCTCATGCCGCACCACAAGCGGCCGTTTTGGCTGCAGCTGCAAAAAGAGCATGCTAGAACTGTGCGAGACCTCGCGCAGTGAGGACGGTGTGTGGCACTGGCACACTGGCACACCTGCGTGCGGCAGTCAACAGGTGGTGCTGGACTTAGTCGGCGAGTGCTGGGGAATAGCCTGTCCTGCGCTCGCTATTTACTCTGAAGGATGTTGTTTGTTTAGCGTTTGTCAAAGTCGACTTTGATTAGCTTTTTGTTATCAATGTGTTTAATTTTTGCCCGATTTGGCGTTGATCAATTTGGATATGGCTGTTATTATACTCCCAAGTGGGCCAAATATTTCTCACATGTGAATAGCCATTCGACTTCGTGCACTTTTGCGTTTCTTGTTTAAATTAAGTACACATGTACGGCTAATACAATGTATTTTGAGACCGATTAATATTTTTGGCAGCCATGAGCATGACTGCGGGGGGGGGGGGGGGCGTTCGTTGGGTCGACAAGGGACAACAGTAACAGACAAAACTCATGAGATTACCTGACGAATCAATCAACCAGCAATTATGAGGTGAAGTACGTACCAGTACCCATGTATTTGTATTATGATAATTAGCAACATATTTCAAAAATCAAATAATTTCTCTTCAACTCATTGCTCAACTTATTGATATGTACCGTAAATGCGCTTTCCAGACCAGGAGTGATATGCTAAAAAACCGTAAGTACACACTTACGGTTTTTTTTTACTTTCAACACTGAAGCCCGAAGATGCACATACGGTCGGCGAAAACGTGTTGCTGTAGTTACGGTTTTCTTCCTTTTCAAAGGGTACCATTCTAGTTGCTCTGTGAAAAGACAAAACACCTTTTGGCTTTTTACGGAAATATGTGAAGTTATATTGCCAAAAAGGTTTTATATTTGAATTATTTGAAATCCTCTTCGTCTTGCGAGTTTGCTTATACCCATTTTATAACGGCTCTCCTGGAAAATGTTCAGAATGTTAGTTACGGTTTTCTTCCTTTTCACAGTAGCACTGGCGGATCCAGACCGCCGTATTTTTTTTTGGGGGGGGAGAGGGGCTAAACGTTGGGGCAAGGCCGCTTTCTGTGGGTGAAAAGTTGCCGGGTGGGTGAGGGGTGCACCCCACAATTTTCAGCCTTTATCTTTCCACAAACACGCCAATGCATGGTTAAAGAACTTGTTGATCGTGGGGGGGGGGGGGAAGGGGAGTGCGCCCCGAATTTTCCAGGCCGTTTTCATTCCATACAACGGCATAATATGAGTTATGACAAAAATATTGTGTGTGGGGGGGGGGGGGGAGGGGAAGCTAATATATATTGCCGACCCTGTCAGCGGTCGAATGGGGGGGGGGGGAGGGGGGCTTTTGACCCTGCCACCCAGGGAGACACCGGTTGGTCACGTGACTCGGAAACAAAAATCAGCTGATAGAGTGGCGGAATCGCCGTAATCGAACACGAATAATTCCGGACGATAGAGCGGCAGTATAGGAGTTTTCTTCTCACAACAGGCAAACATTGCAATGTTTTATCATTCTATGATCAAGAAACGTTCATAAATCATATATTTCTTCGATAATTACTGCCGCAACCGACGCGCACATATCGTAGCCAGCGTAGCCACATAGCGTAGCCAGCGCATAAAGCTGTGCTTTGCGATATTATATGTAAAGAAACGGCCAATGCTTATTATGTGTAACAAAGCTCGAAGAAGATAGAATTCTATCCTGCTTCAACCTTCTACTTACGCTTTTATAATTACGATAGCGACACCATACGGCCTATCGACGCTATGCAACTCTATGGAGTGTCCGGCCGCACTCTGCCGAGTGTGCAGAGATCAGAGGCGGACCATCCGCGGCACGTCCAGCTGCACTACCCGGTCGCTGGGAGGGCGACACCTAGCGCCGCTCTGGCCGCTCGCTTCCGCGCACAACTAAGCTACCTGGCTACGCCTGTGGGAGGGGAGGGAGAAAACCAATAACAGTCTGATGAGCCAATGGAGTCTGTGAGCCACGCCAATCAGCGCCCTTCCGCGCGCAGACGAGAGCTAGAGCTATTCATCTTCTTTCCTGTTTTCACTGGTCCGCCAGTCACCAGCAACGTCCGTGCAGTCGATCGTAGCCATTTCGCGCCAGTCGGCCGCCAGGATATCTACAATATCTATTCTTGTATAGCATTGCAAGCATTTTAGTATTTGTAGCCGGGTGTTATCAGTAGTTGACGCATTTCTGTGTTTTGTGTAACACAATTGGAAAATACAGCGAAATACATACTTAAATTCACATAGTTTTTTATTCTTGGCACGGATTGCTTACCCTTGCTTCAGCAAACAGCCAATCTCCATATTTCTGTTCCGAAGCTGCAGTGGACACCAAAAATACATTACGTTATGATAACATAATCCAAAGATACACAGATTTCACGCTGAACTGCTAGGTTCCAGAGAAGGCATTTTCTCGCTCACGGATGCTCAGCAAAAACGCGCGATTGATTGCAGCTAGCGCCCTCACGATACAAATATCACGCTCGTCAAAACCTGCCGGTTACAGCCACTCACACCTTACTTCCAACCTCTGTTACATTTATCATTTATTAGCATATCGAGACAGAATGAGACCACGGCATGATCGTCAAATTACATAACAGAAATTGCAGGACATTGGCGAGTCCGTAAAAATACCCCAATCTCAGCCAACACCGTTGAGACGGAGGGGGAGGGGGGTCGAATCCGGGACACGTATCGGCGTATCCTTCACAGATCCAGGTGTCTCACGCTCATGGACGCTCAATCACCCCTGGCACACCATCCACCGATCACGTCGGCTCTGACTATCTTAATTTCGTACTGAGATCTTATGACGGGCCTGCCATTTGATCCTATCCGACAGTGCAGTGCACTACACCCGAACACAGCCTTAAGTGCACTATGCGGCATTCTTCGGATGACGCCTCAGAACAGGGCACTCGGAGTAGGTGTTGCACCCAAATGCCTGTAGCCTCTTGTTCGTGCCCGGCAATCAGCTTTTCGGAGTCGGATGGTCTCAGGCGGTGGCAGCACTTGTCGCCGTGAAGCCTTCGTTCGGGCGACACCGTCAGCCTCAAACGCCGGCAAGTCACGGAGTGACCTGTAACACAGCGAGTCGCAGCACGTCACGTCTCACGACGACCGTCACGTTTCAGCCCCGACGGCCGTTATGTAACAGTCACGGCAGCCGTCACAAAACCAGCCACGGCGACCGTCACATTGTTCACCACGGTCGTAAAATACTAGCCACGGCGACCACGACTCATGGCTCATAACGTTTCCTGTCGCACACTTAGCTATAATAACAGTACATTAGCCTGTAAATACATTTCTCACTCAAGAAAATGACGCCCGAGCGAGTCCGAGACCCACCAAACGTCACGACTTTGGCAACGGCACCCGCATTAGCCGGCATCCCGTCCCGGTAACATACCTACAAAGTTCCCTCAAGCCGCTCACCTAGGGACGCGGCGACGTGTCACAAAATTGTAAGCACGTCACTGACCTGGTGACGTGGCGGGACACCGCTGACCGAGCAGTGGAAACGTTGCTTCACACAGTTACTGACCTGGAGATAATCAGGTTCTGGACAACGTGACTGGATACGCGCGCCGCGTGGATGACCATCACACTCTACAACTTCTTGCCGAGTGACGTCCTACAGATGGATCGAACCGTTGTCTCCAGAACCACCGCCAGCAACGAGCCTGGTGGAGGATAATGTGTTCAGAACTCAGAAACCACAAAGCATAGTTACCTGCAATACAAACGACAAAGCCGGCCACAGGCACACAATGGCGAACTTTTATGCTAAGACTTGGTTTCATCGGTACACAAGATTGCAAACGTCCATGATGAAACTCAAATCACATATCTAGCAAGCAAATAAATACCTGAGAAAGCAGTGCACAGAACTTGTTTAATTATCTAGGTCCTAGGAGCTTATATCTCTGTATTGCACACACGGTGAGCAGACAAGCCTGTCTCTGCCACGCCATACCTTCTTTGGCCCATATCAGTGAGCAGCTGATGTAGTCTGCCTGATTTTCGACATGTGTGAGGCTGGCGATGATTGCGTCTGCAGCGTCCCACGCGTAAGCCAAGCTGCCGAGAGCCATGCCAGCTAGTTGGAAGAGCTTCAGTTCAGCTAGCAAGTGCAGCTAGTAGCCATCCAGCAAGTCTGGCAGGAGGCACTTTCACCAACTTCTCAGGCGTTGACGAGATGGAGTGCCTGGGGTGTGTGCGCACCAAAAAGCAGCAACTGTATGCGCAGAACATTGGCGTAACCTGGATGAATGAAAGACAGAGGGAGTCAGGAGTACAGGGGTAGACAACTGATATAGGCGAGGGGAGCACTGGAGACTATAGTTCGACAACTCTAAGAAAGAACGAAGCTAAGCCTAAGGTGCCTCAAAGCACTTAACACATGCATTGAACATTGGATAGCCTACCTGCGCTTAAATTTGACTGAAATTATCTCAGGCGTATTGGAAGTGTATTTAGGGCCTTGTTGGAAGTTATCTTCAGAGACATGTGCATCAATAACTATTGCACTTCAAAGCTGTTCTTTCTTAGCACCTAGCTTTGTCAGACTAAGACCATATGAAAGCCATCTGCAGCACAAATGGCTGGAACAATAGCCTGAGGAGGTACTGGTATAAGTCACATTTATGAGGATCCATATTGAAGAAATTGTGATAAATGGCTCCCTTTCCCTCCTCATTGGAAGGAAGATGATGGTGACCCTGCCACTTTTTTCTACTAAGGAAAATAATCATACAAAATGAATAAAACTTATCACTAATGGATTTACAAACTGTCACCTAACTTAAAACATGCTGTCTACAACACAACAGCTTGAAAGCAAGTTTACCCAACCCACAACCAACATTGCAGTTTCTGCGGGCGCCTGCGGGTAGCGCCTATCCTTTGTTGTAAAAACAAAATGCGTGCATATGCCCACTCATGCGACATCTGCCTTACTAATATGACAATGGCCTGGGCTGGCGCCCTGGTGGGTTGTTAAAGCTGGACCCATCCAGTGGACAGACCACTCATCCCCCCGACACTCACTGCAACCGGCTACGGGAGTGCTCTAGTCCTAGTATACGGGAGTTAACCACATGAGATAAAGTTGTTCGTCCAGCCCAGAACAAGATGTTGTGGCATGGAAAGGGATTTGACTAGCCCGAGGATGAAATTGACGGAACAGGGGGGAGGAGCGTCACAAAATGACTAGGTAGGCCCTGGGCAGGGGCCAAGGGATTTATACAGCTTTGGGGTAGAATACCTCCAGGCTCCATACATTGAAGTCTAATTGTTACAAGACAATTGACAAACAAATCATAACAACATCAACTACATACCTTTGCCCCGGTTTTTTGAATCTCAATTAAACCATTTAAACCAAGGAAAAGAAGATAAAATACAAAATCAGCCAGCCTAGCACTAATAAGTGATAACCTCTCGGCTCTCAAGATAAAATATAGGTTTTAAAAGTAGGTACCTACTACCTACCTTTCATTATGCAATCCCGTCAACCTATCTACAGCATTTTTGTCAAAATGAAATCTAAAATCAGAAAAATCTTGTCCAAAATATGTGCAAAATACACAACAGCATACACCGCATTATTTACAAGTTAAACAAGTGTTCTCTGTTAGCAAATAAAACGCCGTTCGACCAATCCATTGCCAACGCTTGCGTCTGCTAGCGACAAATATCTCGTTAGCAGCATTTACTGCGCGCAACTGCGGGTGTGTAATCATGATCGGCAGTTTTCAATACCAAATTTCGTAAAGTTGCAACGTTTATTTTGTTTCACAACTGATACCAATAGATAGAAAATTTAATCTTATTTAGTATACTATTCAAAATAGACCCCAACTCAGTCTCGTTTCTGAGTATTTTGCCATTAAAGGAAATAGTTCACATTTTAACATGGGTTTTGAACTGAAATAGCAGTTCCGTAGCTTGGGCTGAGACGAGCATAAATCAGGAGCTTTTACAGCCCAACGATCACCCTAGGCAAAGATATTCTATTTCTCGTCCCGAAAAATGTGTCTTGCGTTGAGGATGTGTGCCTTGCATATATTCGCATCCAGTATGAAACGAGCATGGGTCCCGAAAATTCTTCAGAAACTAGAGAAATTATCTACGAGAACTCTAGAGAAATTCGCTCCAGTGAGGCGCAAAGGGCGCTCCAGTAACAAAAGCACGAGCAGATCGCCCAAATGCCGGTGGCCGCGATAATTTCTCTAGTTTCTGAAGAATTTTCGGGACCCATGCTCTTTTCATACTGGATCGCGTGTGCCTTACAGAAACTGAAAAGTTCTTCCTATATCAAAAATATAGAAAATAATCTTTTGTTGTAAAAAGGTTTTATTTTCTTTGCTGATCATTTTGAACATAAAAAATCACAAATCCATTGCAAAAAAAAAAATTCGTGAAAGTGAACTATTTCCTTTAAGTGTCACAGTGTGACCTTTAGCAGCAAGAAACCTAGTACATTCTAGACAAAAAAATATGCAATACAACACCACAACTGCAATAAAACATGCATATTTGGAAAGAAAACAAAATTTTCATTTTGATGAAGTCATTTTGCAAGCTCACTCTTGACATATTTACCAAATATCAATGTTTTTGTTCAGAACTGTTCAGTACCATAAATTCTAAGTTTTAGATTCGGAAGCAGATTGGTTAAAGTTCCAACGTTTGTTTCGTTTCAATATTTGGATATGTTATAGTGTATGCAAATTCGTATATGTTGGTGTTTTTTTTAGACCCCAACTCGACTTCATTCTTTAGAAATATTATATTTAGTGGAGCATTGTGACCATGGACAACAATGCTGGCTATGTAATCAACGTCAAATAAATGCAGTTTGTAACATTAAAAAGGCAACGAGACACCCAAAATCTGAAAGATAATTTAATTTTGATATTTATTGACCATAATTTAAGCCCCAAGTCACTGAAATTACTCGACAATTCATGGTAGAGCATTGGCAGGTCGGGTAGGCTGAACAGCTCAGAACCATGGTAATTTCGAAATTCAACAAAAGTGAGTTGGCCTCTAATATTACTTTTTGTCCTTTAATTTTAAATATTGATTGTGAAAAATCAATCTTGTCGATGAACAATCCTTGCAACTTTAGATATATAATTTTTGAAATGGCGGAGATAGCCAACAATTTATTTTCGTTAATGCTTCGCAGATTCATACATGGCGTGCTCTCTGATCATAAATCAAAAATATATATACAAATAATAAAACTCATTTCAGAAAACCAACGTTGCTGGCGCCCGACACGGGCGGCGCTGGCCCGGCGAGCGGCGGTGACCTGACCGCTCGCCGGGTCAGTCTGGGCGCGTGCTCCGCCGAGTCACGTCCGCAGTGAGCAGTGAGTAGCCGCCGGTATTCGAGGCGGCTACGAGCCAATCCGTGCGGATGGCGGAAGTGGAGGAGCTCAAGTGTCAGGTGGCCTCTATCACAGAGAGGTTTGACCGGCTCGAGGGTCTCGTCGAGAAGATCTCGAAACAGCTAAGTGCTTCTCAGTGCACAGAGCAAAGCGATAAAGACGACAATGTCGGTCGTCGACAGGTCGTCCCTGACGAGCAGCAGCATCAAGTGATGCCAAGTGCCGTGCTGGGTTCATTCAGCGAAGTGCAGGCCGAATTTCGGGCCATTCGCGACAGCGTCGCCAAGGTGAAGCTACCGCCAGACCTGTTGGTTGGCGACAGTCGTGCGGGCGTCAGCAGGGCAGACCTGCCGAGATTCAACATCATACAGAAGTCGGCGCGCTATCAGGAGACGGTACTCAAGCTCCTGTCCGCCTGCGATCCGGAGGACGCGGCGCTCAACCAGGTATCGGCTGTCAGCCTGGCACACCTGCGTTACCTGCAGGAGGAGTACACGCAACTTCTGGTATCAGCCCAGTTCGACGACGGGACGGCAAAGCTGTTTTCTACGCTACAGCAAAATCCGGCAGCTTTCACGCCGAACTCCCTCGAGAACCTTCAGCGAGCCGTGACCATCGCCGGGGCTCGGCAATCGCACCAGGTCAGTGGATCACGTGGCCGGGGATCTTTCCCGGCGTGGCGAGGCGCCCGCGGGCCCGGCCGCGGCTTCCAGTACGGCCCCCGGCGGGGTGGCGGTCCAGGGTTCCAGCCGGCGGACTGGGGTCAGCCACGTGACCGGTTTGACCTCGACCTGTCTCGTGGACGAGGTCAGCCCGGGAGGGGCTCGGGAGTGACATATGATAACTGACCGGAGTCTGTTCTACGCGTGTGAACAATGGGGCTCAACGTAGCAGCGTGGGAGCGCATCGGCGCTAACAGTGTAGTGACAGACTGGATTGCAAATGGTGTGCGTATTCCGTTCTCGTCCGAGCCAGAGCCGCGATTGTTTCAGAATCCCTCATTTGATAGTGCTCAGCGTAGGTTTCTCGATGCTGAACTGTCCGATTTGGTGCAAAAAGGTGTTGTGTCGGAGGTTCATGATGTGCCGTTGTGTGTCTCAGCGCTGAAAGTTGTTCCGAAAAAGAATGGTAAGCATCGTCTGATATGTGATCTGAGATATATTAATGCACATTGTGATGTCCCGCATTTTTCTTCTGAGAACGTGTCTGTGCTTGCCGAAGTTATGCGAGATAACGAGTGCGCAGTTACTATAGATCTAAAAGATGGGTTCTACCATTTTCCCGTTCATCCGTCGTTTAGAAAGTACCTCGGCTTCGCGTACGGAGGGCGCTGGTTCGTCTGGAATCGTTTGCCGTTCGGCTGGGCCAATTCTCCGTATTATTTTCACAAGTGCATTCGAGTCGTGATAGAATACCTGAGGCGCGATCATCACATGTCAATCATGGCGTATGTTGACGATTTTTTACTGGCCGCTCCCAAGTCACAGATATCGCAGCACTTGCAAATTTGCATGGATACTTTTCGCGCGCTGGGACTGCATATAAATAGTCAGAAGTCGTCGCTCGAGCCTTCCGAGCAGGTTACCTACCTGGGTTTTGATATCCGCTGCGCAGCCGCTGACCGGCCGCCGGTTATTACCGTTCCTAAATCGAAGGTTGCAAAACTAAAGCAGGATATTTCTCGCGCGCTGAAACGGACACATATTTCAGCTCGAGTTTTAGCTCGCATAGCAGGACGCTGCATCAGCATGCTGGCGGCGGTGTTTCCTTGCAAGCTGAAGCTGCGGAACGTTTATCGGCTTTTAAATTCCAGGCGATCGTGGGAAGACTTGCTGCTGTGGACGGACGAGGCAGTAGCGGACTTGCGGTGGTGGATCGAGTCGCTGGACGGCTGGAACGGCAGGGTGCTGCTGCCGCCGGCACCGTTCGATGTGCAGTTGAGCACGGACGCGTCGGCTTCCGGCTGGGGAGCGCTGCTCTCCGATCCGGCGGGCAAAGCCGCTTCCGGATTTTGGACCGTCTCGGTGAGCCACGAATCGTCCAACTTTCGGGAGCTTTTAGCTGTATATTTGTCATTGTGCTCGTTGAAAGAGTATATTGCGGATAAAAATGTCGAGGTTCTCTCAGACAACGTCACGACGGTCGCATTAATAAATAAATTTGGCTCTGCAGACGTGCGTTTAGACGCCATTTCTCAGGCAATTTGGTCTTTTGCCTTTCAGAATCACGTGATGCTGACGGCACATCACATCAGCGGCGAGTCGAACGTGCAGCCGGACGCACTATCCCGGCTGCCGCTCCGTCACGAGTGGTACTTACACCCAGAGGTTTTCCGGCAGCTCGATCGGATGTTTGGGCCCCATTCCATCGATCGTTTCGCAACTTGTACGACGGCGCTCCTACCCGTGTACAACAGTCGGTTCTCAGACCCGGGGACAGCAGGGGTAGATGCGCTGGGTCAGCCGGACTGGGCCGAGCACAACAATTTCGTAAACCCGCCTTTCAGACTGATACCGCGCGTTCTGGACACGATCGAAGCGTATCGAGCCGTGGCGACGCTGATAGCACCGTTCTGGCCGGCGCAGCCCTGGATGGACAGGCTGAGACGCATGAGCATCGCCCCGCCACTGCGGCTGCCGCCGGTAGTCCGAGCATGCGTGCCGCTGCTGCCGGGCTACGAGACGATCGAACCACACAGGAACCCGCGCTGGAGGCTGTACGCCTGGCGGATTTGTGGCGCACGCAACTGAGCGCGCGCGGCTGGTCGCATACCGCTACTAGTTTAGTGACACTATGCCTGGCAGATTCCACGCAGCTCACGTATAATCGCTATATTCAAGACTGTCATGATTTTTGTGTCAATCGTGCTGTCCGATTTCCCCCGGAGGATACGGCGATTTTGGCCGATTTTCTGCTGTCGCGGTGCAAGTCTTCAGATAGGCCGCATTCCACGTTGCGATGCATATCCGCAGCGTTAGGAGCAGTTTATGAGGCATGTGGTGAAACAAACTTGCTATCAGACTCATATATTTCCCGGCTGTGCCAAGCGCTCGTCAAGTGTGGAACAGAGGTGCCAATGAGTCGATCCCGTGTCATGGATGTGTCCGCGTTCACTCGCCTGTTCCGCTCGTGGCCGTGTAATGATGAGTTGACGCTGAAGCAACTGCGCATGAAAACTATCACGCTGTTGGCCATTGTTTTGATGCTACGCCCGTCGGATGTGGCTCCTAAAGCGACGTCTTTCGATCAGGAAAGACGTCGACATCACAAATTCCAACTACGGTTGGAATTTGTTGCTTAGTTCTCTTTTTTAGACTTAAAGGGACCCTCCCACCTTAACATTAGTTTTGAGTTGAGATAGCCAAATTGGTGGCCATGGCCTGAAAATACCGGTTTGGGCATTCACAACATCGAAAAATGCTTTAATTCGGAGATATGGAATTTCAAACTTGCAGTTTTCGGATTCTAAGGGGCTAATGCATTGGTATGCCCCCTTAGAATTTGTGACGTCAGCAGAGATCTAACGATTTTTAAATCTTTTACTAAAACGTTTGGCAGCACGCGGTAGTATATGCTGCTTTGCGCGCAACAAATGCCGCACTTTCAAATAAAGTCGCTAGGAACAGCGGAGATCCCAAAAAGTAAACAAAAGTAAAAGTCTAATATCTTGAAAACCGGTGAATATTTTTCGATGAAATTTGGTAGATATTCATTTTTGCTCTTTCTGAACCGAGCGACATCACTTTCATGCCAATTCATTAACTTTTTTGAAGGTGGGAGGGTCCCTTTAAAGGGTCAGCTGAAAATAGTGGTCAAAATACCTTAGTGTTGTAATTTCGAACCGGTTTTACCTAGTTCTCTATATACCGTGCTGCCACCCTCATGGATCCGCTAGTGCCCTGTGCCGACATATGAGGCCCCTTGCCGACACAGGCGACAGGTCACATGAGGCCCCTCCCCGACACAGGCGACAGGTCACATGAGGCCCCTCCCCGACACAGGATTCCCTGTGCAGTTTATTCAATTGCAAGCAGATTTGAAAGCCTTGCTTTTTCTGCTGCGTGTAGGCAAATATGACGATCATCTGACAGCGAACCTGGGGTAAATTTATAGCATTGGAGTCAGTCAATTCAGTTTGATTTCCGGGCGGCAAGCGTGGTCCTGCGGTTCCTTGGTGTATTGAAGCAGGGTGAGACTTCTCAGTTCCGGTTAGCACCTCATGCGAATGTGTTCATCCGCCGCTTCGACTAGCCAGGCTTCAGGATGCTGATCGACATTGAGGAACTGCTTCTCCGCTGTCCTCAGGACATCACAGAAGTTGAAATCGGGAAGAAGCTGGAGGCCCTCTTTTAAAGAGGGCCTTTACTTTGGCTTGCCACCCCTGGCAAAAATCCGTGGCGCCGCCCCTGGTCGTCACATACTTTTTTTTCTTTCAAGAGCATCGATAAAAAGCTCTGCCATGAATTACACTTTCCGTAATTCACATTTCACACTCTTTCCAAGGCTACAGAACTCCAGGTAAGGACACCAGCCGTTTGACCTTGAACGCCGCCGGCCGGCCGATGACGTCGTTGGAGGCAGGCCGGCTCGGTGGACATATAACGCGAATGCATAACGGAGGGGCGTTGGAACGTTGCGGGAGCCGGGGAGATATTTAATGTGGTTGCATACCACCATTGTTATGTTGATTGATCTACAGACTGCATTCTTTTAAACTTCAATGCATCCTAGGCCTGGATGGTGCGTACATTCGTGGAACGATCACCCCGTCCGACGTCCGTGGTCGAAGCTGTCTATGTATCTAAAGACACTAAGACGGGCGCAATAACGGCGACCCGATCCCGTCTCTGGCGAATCTAGAGGGGTCGTAGGGACCCAGGCCGAATCCGACCGTCTATTTTTAGGGAAACGGGGTGGGTGAATTGACAACCGATGGTTTATGAGATCATGAGAAGGGATCCCGTAGTCGACTGTTGTTTGACAGACAACACATGTTGTACTGAGCGTATAACCATCAGAGGTAATGCCTTAACGTAGGCAAGCATAATTGGTCTGTCATATTGTTTAGGAATATAAAATCGTAATGGAGATCATTGAGGATATGATCTCTACATTACGGGAATGCACTAAACACTACGGCCCATAGGGGCACCGCCGGAGCTGTTGTTTTACCATCGGTCCCAGGAACTCCAGGGAGCTGCAGTACCTACCCGGCGGCCAAAGCGGCCACCTCGTGGACTCGCAGGTCCTGTGGGACTCCGTGATGCTTCAACGTGCTTCACCCACAGAAGCACGGATATAGCAGTAGGATGTGGGGTTAGGTGTCTGTCCACCTCTTCATTGTAGGTACAACGTAATACAGCGCCTTGTCCCTCCGAACCTCGGTATCGACCGTGACTTATTCACAACTGGCGGATCCAGGAAGCGAAGGATCTTGGACACTGCGGGGGCTTGCCCCAAAAAGGTTTCTCCGAATTAATTTAAAGGGACAGTATCATCCAAAAAAAAAAATCAATGTATGGAGCTGATTTTTTTACTAGCATTTCTTATCAGAAAAACATAGTTTGAGGACCGAACTCGGTGAAAAATATTTTTTCATGAGCGAGTCATTTTCATGAGCGAACCACCACTTCAAGCATGGCCGCCACTTTGGAAGCCTGCGAAATTACTACAGAACTGGCGCAGATAATACATTATTGACGCTACGCTTACCTGATTCTGATTACGCTCTTCTGATTGAGTTGTCGTTAGGGAAAGGCAGCATTAGGTATTGCCCAGAAGATATTACGTGACAATATTCTCGTACTTGAAGTAAATGTTAAGTACTTTTAGCAGATCAGATGACGTCATACATATACGTCATACATTGGAGGGAGATTGTGATTGAAGCTGGAGGAATTCCTTTGTTGAGCCGCTAGAATCCGAAGGAAACAGCGGAAATTGCCTTCGACTATTTAATGAATTTAACGGTGATGAATAAGTGCGAAAAACGTTTTGGCTTTATAAAATTTGATGAAATGACCAGGGTAAAGTTTTATTACTGGCGGTCAATTCAAAACGGCGCAAACATTTAAACAGTGAAGATAGTAAAGCACGATTCAAAGTATAGTACACCTTTCGTACTTTGAGCGGCGATAGCGGGATAACGGTGTGGAACTTCGAGGATCGGTCTTCAGTTCCCGGACCAGAAAGGTGGGGCCTATGCAATGTCAAATTTCATCAAAATGGTGATACTGTCCCTTTAAGAAACTCGGATTTCGATTCCTTGCGCATTGCTGTGCAGTGTGATTAACCAACATTTCCTCAGGAAAGTTGTGCAGCTTCTTTTATTCTCGAAAAGCGATATCGGGCGCTGGCCGCTGCCCCGGTTGTGGGGGATGAAATTTGCCCCAAATGCCTTCCCCTGGATCCGCCAGTGGGCTGACCCACCCCGAGCTCGACTAAAAACGTCTTCAAACCCCACCAGAAACCGATGGTAAGGTGAATTTAAATCCAATAACTCATCTCTATCTGCCCGCCTAAAGATACTACACATGGTACGGCACCCGGCCCTGTCGGAGCTTTGAGCTGATCGTGACATTTTCGGCTTTCCCCATCTCAAGCTCGATTAGAAACGTTCTCCTTCCCCACCCGATTGCTAATGTCAATTAAAATTCAATACCTCATCTCTGTCTGCCCGCCCATAACCCATTCATTGCACACCGTTCAGCGCCCGGCCCCGCCAGAAGTATCCTAGCGCGCTGAGCAGTTGCCTCCAGCCGCGTCATCGCGAGGCCCCGCGCGGCCCACAACTGAATACATTGCGCGAATAGCCGTGTCGCCCCCCTGACTCCTTCAAACTACGAAGCAGAATAAAGCCGTATCATAAAGCCGCAACTGGAATTGTTTAAGGCCGCCCCACACCGGACCTCGCATGCGGGTTGCGAGTTTTTGGGTATTTGGGTTACTTCAAAATCAAATAATAAAACCTAAGCTGAGTGTGCCACACTACCATCTAACAAGCGAGTCTGTATGTTTTTAGCTTGCGAGCGACCTTGCATCGCATTCCAAAAGTAGATTTTGAGTCAACTTTCGATTTTCCTCGCTGCGAGGTCTGAGAGTTTTTCGTTGGAGTTGAATTTTGGTTCGTTGCGCTGGTATTGCGACGATATGTAAGTTTCTGAAGGTGCACCGGCTTCACTGCATTCATGAAGTAACCATATGGGAACGATTTAATCACTACGAATTAGTATTATGCCCGCAAATTCAAAATCCGCAAACTCGCAACCCGCATGCGAGGTCCAGTGTGGGGCGGTCTTAAGCCTCCGTAACCAAGCACAGTTGCGAAGGTGCCGTATATTATGAAGCGTCCTACACATAATAGCTATTTCATGTCAACACAGAAACCAGCTAAGAAGCACCTTTCTACGAGAGTGGCGCGGCGCGGCAAATTAAAATCTCAAGGTAGGAGAAATTCGTTAGCCGAAGCTGAAAGGCGTTGAGGCCGGGGAAGTTATCTTCAATGTCAAGTGTGAATTGGGGTAGAACTCTCCGCTTATCAAGGTCCTCATGCCAATAGAGTCGGCTGCAGCAGCCCCTGCCTTAACCTGACTCTCGTACACACTTCGAAACAGCCGGTCAAAAAAAAAAAAAAAACATGCACGGAACGCTTCAAGACACCGTGAACTTCATCAATGGAAGTCCGAAACCCTGGTCCGAAACGCCAATCCATCTTAGACGCAGCCATGCGCCACGTCTATGCGGCCACGAAGCAGCGACGGCTAAAAGCACTCCGGGACACGCCTGGTTGAACGACACGATGCAGTGGAATGCTTCCTGGAGCTCCTCCAAACAATCTTTTCTGAATCTGCGGCACATGAAGCAGTTGACACCATCACGCCATCCAGAGCTGCATCGTTTCTGGAAGCCGTCCAGCAGCCTGAAAATTTAAGACCCTACAAGGTTTTAGAGTAGCTACTGCATTGGGGCTCCAGCTCAGACTGTCCGCTTAGTACGGAAGCAACTGCATGATGACAAGATATCAACTGCAATTCCTCGTAAATCAGCAACTGAGGGTCCCAGACTTGGATCCCGGCACTCAACGCAGCAGCTGCAGTCCGAAGCGGACCGCCTCGTGACATAGGAGAGCAATGGGGCATCTGCGGTGCAGTGGGCTTTAACCCAGCTGCGCCTCAACGCACTCGCCGGGTAACCACTATCGTGCGTACTGCGTTACTTCAAGAATGGCCCCAAACCGCAATTTCGCTGCGTCAAATGTCGGAAGCAGCTATCACAGCTGCATGGCATGAGCGCTGTGCGGCCTGGTGACCATGACGGCACAAGGTTTGTCTCTATTGACGCGCCGGGCAAGCCAAAAATACAAGAGTGAGAAAAAGGGCGGTGCTGTGGATCATGTACGCCATGAGGGGATTGTCCGTGTCCCAGACCATCAAACTGACAGCTCCGACACTCACCACTGCCCAAGACAAGTGTCTTCGTTTGGCGCTATTATGTGAGAGAGCTCTTCGAAGACGCCCTTCGTCGCGCGCCAATGGGCGGCCCAGGAGAAGAGGTCGAAATCGACGAAGCTTGTTCGGGGGGAAACGCAAATATAACGTGCCGCCTGCTCCTGGGTGACCAAGGGGCCGGTGCGGTGGTGCGATGGCTGGAGGTGCGGGGACCTGCGGTGGTGGTAACCGAAACTATGAAAGAATTGCTGGGCCTTGGGTCAGATTTGCTTTTGAACCAAGCTTAAAATCATGGCGCCATCCATCCACCTCTCATTTCGGCACATTTGCCAGTCCCCAAGCGCAGTCGGACGGACTCCGGACGGGATTCCGTTACCATGTACGGCGGCCTTATTATGAAGTTAATGATATGAACTTAACACCAGCTATTGTACACCACGATAAGTCAACGATGAACTACGCCGCTCTTCCGGGATGCGAACCCTCGATGCACTATATGGTCAGATGCTGCTGGTCGTCGCATTCGGCCGGGCGTCGCCGCGCGGAGAAACGGCCTGCGGTTGGAAAACTGCGGGGCACCTTGAACAACGGATACACCAGCGATGGGAAAACGCAATTTTATCTGGACGACCAATTGTTTAATCATGAATGAAATGATACGTTACTATCAGCTCAGACAATGCCATTATATTAGTTGCTTTGCTTATTAGACGTATTAGTAAACACATACCTGCTAATCCTAGTTTTTAGTTTATATAGTATATAGTTGGCACGCCACAGTGACAGGAATCGTCGAAAACAGAACTATCGCAGCTGTTACGTCTTAAAAACGTATTCGTGAGCATAAATTGCGTGTTGCCTTTGAATGGAAACAAGGATGCTGATTGATCTGTCACGCCCATATTATAAATGTTCAGTGACTGGACCGGGGACTGGGTTGTAATATAGTGATGTACGGAATCATCGATACTATTCAAATTGCTGCACCTAGCTTGTCATAACAATGTACGCACGTCGCCCAGTAATATTAAGTTATCCTCTCAGCGTGGCAGCGAACGTCGCCGCGGAAAACCATCGTGACGTTCAGTGGCCGTCACCAGCGGCGGCTGGAGACACTCCTGGGGAACCCCGGCGGTGAAAGTAACGTGCTTGAGACAATCGCACGGCGGCGGATGAAGCGAGCCCCGGGGGAAACCTGTCCATTTCCTCCATTTCCATCAATGCGGCCTGCCATGCCTTAGAGACAGCCGCCTGCCCGAACCTCACCTTCCGACGGATATGATCACACACCAGTTGTCGCAGGTGCCGGTGGAGCCTTCACTCAATATACCCTGGGTGGAGCCCGCCCCGCACCTTATCGAGCCTGGAAGGCCTTGAAGGCAGTCCTGGGGAAGGAGGTAATTTTGGGCTGTGACGTCACATAATTGAAAGTTTGTGTTTGGAATATGGGAAGCCTAAGATGTTTAATGAAAAATAAATGCCAGAACCGTGTTCCTGGTCATCCAATCTATAAAGTCGGGCACAATTTAACTGGTTTTAACAACATTTTAGAAGGTGGGATAGTCCCTTTAAGTATTTAATTGACTGGACCGCTCAGTCCACAAATGGAGGAATTCTGAACGACTCGTGCGCCCCCCCCCCCCCCCCTATGATCGCCTTGTTAAGTTCATAGACCGCAACTCATCCATTGTCACCATCCTAGCGCAAATTTGGGCGAATCCAGAGTGATAAAATATCATGGTAATAATTCGCGTTTGCCACGTTTTTGGCTACAAACAAGTCAGTCACTTCAAGAATGATAAAATGGACGTCACTCGGCGGCTCGGGCCACAATCAAATTGGACGCGGGGGAGTGAGCTGTTTCGCAGCACGCGGCGCGGCACGTGCCACCTTTCTAGCGTTATTTATGCGACGCAGACAGAACTATACCAGTTTCCCGGCTTCCCTTTGGTCCAACTGGAGGTCCTTGAGACTGAAAAGCTGCTGGAGTTTTTCAATGAGCCGAGCCTGGCCTCTGACTGGCGGTGACGCCAATCAACATCGTGAAATTGACATCGAAGGTCCGCACGATCTTCATCTATCGGGCTGACTGGACGTACAGCCTGCCACGGCTGATAGTCATCAGCCAGGTGTTTGGGACTGCGTGCATGTCTTCTGAGGTCGACCTGTACGTACATTGAGACGCTGAGTCCGCTGTCGGTATGGTGGCACTAGGAGCACGTAGCCCCCCCCCCCGCAAAGGCCATGGCGTCTTCAAAGACGGTGGTCTCGATCGCGCTCGGGCCCAAGGCCATCTATAGAAGGTACAGTCACTCCCCCGCCGACCAATCAGAGACAGATCCTGAGTGACGTCACCCCTGATGCTCGAAAGGGGTACTCCATTCCTTTACAACGTAAAAATGACTAACTTCATTTGAAGATTGTTGGTGACACTCTACACATATCGCTCAACCATTGATGTCATTAGAAAGTCCAACTAATTTTCTAGCGATAAAAAAGAGCAGCAATATGCTAAGAAATGGCCGGTTTTGAAGATATAGACGATTTAAAAACCCTCTGCAGTTGCAGGAAAGCAACGTAAAAACGCATCGAGCTTATATTTTTACTATGAATAAATCATTTTTCAGTAAGTTTTTAGATATGGTATCAATTTATTCAACAACTTTATTACAATATTTTTATTACTTGGAACTTTATTTCAAAATAATATTTTCAAAAATGGCAACTGTTGGCAAGTAGCTTTGAAGCGATTGTGGCGCGCCGCGCCATTATTGTCCTGAGGCCCCCATATGATGTCATCAAAAGTGGAGTGACATGGGCCTGCTCGGGCCGGGAGCCGTCCTGCCGCCGCGGACGTCCGTCGGCTCCCTCAGCTCCAGGCTCTGTAGCCGTAGCGACTTCTCCAGCTTAATGGCCGCCCCACACCGGACCTCGCATGCGGGTTGCGAGTTTGCGGGTTTTGAGTTTACGGGCATAATACTCATTCATAGAGTAATTAGACTGTTCCCTTATGGTAACTTCATGAATGTAGCGAAGCCGGTACACCTTCAGAAAATTACATATATAGTCGCAAAACCAGCACAACGAACCTAAATTTTCAACGAAAGACCCGCAAACCTCGCAGAACTCACAGACCTCGCAGCGAGGAAAATCGAAAGCTGACTCAAAATCAACTTTTGTAATGCGATGCAAGGTGGCTGGCAAGCTAAAAACATGCAGATTCGCTTGTTCGATGGCAGTGTGGGTCACTCAGCATATATTGTACTATTTAATTTTGAAGAAACCCGAAAACCCAAAAACTCGCAACCCGCATGCGAGGTCCGGTGTGGGGCGTCCTTAAGCAGATCATCGGCAGCAACCAGCTCGTCCCTCTGGAAACATCATAAGCTGAAGAATGACAGTCTCATAGTCTCCACGGAGTACCATTTTGGATTTTGGGATGCAACTGATAACCTGTCAAGATACCGATTTTTCTGTTAGTTATTTAGTGACGAGCCAAATACAGCTAAATATGGGTGTTTACTTGGAAGTAAAGTAAACAAGGAAACGTTCCAAACTTATTTATATAGTTAAATGATCGGGAAACGGCGATCACAGCAAACGATATTGTAGGCTAATGAAAAACGAAATGGATGACTTCCCTCAATGCTTAAGATTATTTAGGAATGGTTCAATTGTTCAAACAGCATGTTATGCAGTGGCAAGAAGACAGGAAAGCAGGTTACTAAATTTTAAGTTAATCCGCGAGGGACAGGTAAACCATTCTCAATCTCTTCTTGGTTCAATCCCTGATAGCCTGAGCTGATCTATCCGGTGTTAAGCTCTGGTCCTACCGGCATCCACTGCTGGCGACTACTATGTAGAATTGAAGAACTATGAACTATGAACTGCACGCGCCGACGAGCGCGCGCTTTCACCGCGTCCAGACTGGTGTTTGAACCGTAGACTGCGCAGCTTCGCGAAGCAATTCTCCAGACAGTCCTGATTTAGGTGCTCAGTCAGCAGGTAGCTGACCTCCGGCTGTGTCTGCTGCAGTTCCGCGTAGAGGCCGCGCAGAGACGCCGTGCTGCGCTCTTCCAACATACACCACTGGGTCCGCCCCGCCCTACATCTGGTTCTCTAAGCACCCATGTGGTAATACCGGCACCAATCGTGGAAAATGGCCTAATTTAGATGTTTCTGGCACCTATTCTTCGGTATGCTCTTGGGTATGCCTTACTCTATTCTGAACCAGGTACCTAAATACTTAAAATATGTAGTACATATCTAGTAAGAAATTCGATTTTTAGCATAATATTCCATGAAGTCTAGTCTAGCTGCCAGCGCAGTTGTATTCCAAGGCATGACTGAAGGCTGAATGGAGGAGTGGAGGAGCCCGGCGGCTGACAGCGTATGAGAGCCAAGGCCGTATAAGAGGAGGAGCCCGAACGCCCGGGCCCGACGGGACGGGATAGTGAGCTTGTGTCTTGACGTGTAGTAACAGCAAAAAGCTACGGAAGAAACAAGTTGCGTCATCACTATCTTAACTTATCTGCCCTGGAGCAGTGCTGCCGGATTTGGAGGATTTCCGCTAATCTAGAGGATTTCGAACTCCGCGGAGAAATTTCGCCTTTGGAGCATTTTCAATTCTGGAGGAAAATCTGGAGGATTGGCCGCTCGATGAGAAAGTTCGATGTGATGGGAAAATTGGGTACACATAATACTAAAGTAATAAAAGTTTCGGCAGGTTCTGAATGAAACATACTGCCAGAATATCGCCAACGAGAGTTAACGCATTTAAAAATCATTGCAAAAAGTGGGGTGAGTGGGGTCTCATGGGGTTTGACGTCCATAGTCGGTGCCTGCATTTTTACGGGCAGGACACACTTCAAGCACATTCAAATTATGCCCAGACGCCGAGTCGAGATAGGCTGCACGTCTCGCTGTTCCTCGAGGGGCCAAGGTTCTGAATTCTGAATTCTGAGTCTAACAAAGTCCGTTGAGTTCCCGTATCCACCAGTCATTAAAAATTGCCCCGTTTATCATCACTTTCGTCACCGGCGCGGCAGCGACATCAGGCCAGCGTTACGAGCCTGCCCGGCTATTCGTTTGAGCACTGAAACTTGCGGATCCCCAGCCCCTACGGGACCAACAGCGTATCATACCCTGAAACCCGTCAGGTGGGTGGGTGTTCGTATTTTGACCCTCTTCGTGGTGTGCGCCTTCCCTGGGCGCCAGGAGTCCGCTGACATCGCTAGCCAACAGTCAGTTCTTGACCTGACCGTTTGTGCCGAAAAAAATCGGGGCAAGCCTGTCTCACTAAGCGCCGCATTGATATCCCATAGTCATGAGTATCTGTAAGTGGTCATGAGGGCGTTTTTTTTTGTTTTTTTTTTTTCGGAGCTGTGAGAGTTTCTTTGCAGCTTGTGCTGTGGGAGTTTGGTCCAAATGACTCGTGGGCTCCGCACTCAACGAAAAAATGTCAGACCCAAGTCAGACCGCCGTTCGAAGTTTCTGTCTCATTGACTAACAACACGCAGTGCCCCACCGGAGCAGCGTGTGGCGACGATCATGCAAACTGGTCTGGAGTAAACCCGCCCAGGTCGCCGAGACGCTTGCTTTGCGCGATGAAGCCGTTTGGCCTTGAAAAGCCGTCGTAATTTGGAAAAATCCGCCACTAAACCTTTTGGAAGAAGGCGCCGGCACAGCTTTTTCTTCGTCCATGATTCCTAATCCTTGACATCATATTAAATCCACACCGCTGCTACCATGTCAGACTTTCACCAAGAAATTAAAGTACCCTGTGTCATGTACCTTTTATATTCTATGACTCCATTACCTCGCACCAAACCCACACTTTTAAACAATACATTCCTGGCGCTGAACTCGTAGAATTTTTTAATGATCGCTCAATTTCACGACAGGCTGTGTCAATCAAAGCAACACAGGCTTGGCTGTCGTACCAGTGGTGGTGAGGTCGGGTGGAAGATCTGTGACGAGACATGCTTTGTTGTGCAGCGGAAGTACGGAATGCTTCTGTCAAGAATAACTTATTAAGAAGCATGGACTCAGGTCAAGTGGTCAAGAACGGAACACAGTTGTCTTCAACCCTCGCCCGCACATGGGGGGGGGGGGGGGGGTTGCCACCCCATAGGTAGTCCTTCTGCTCTGCACTCAACATTTTTAATTCTAGAAGGCTGATTTTTTGTATAACTGCTCCTCTATTCATCCTTGATGTCCACTGAAAATTTCAAGTTTCTGTGGTTTTTGGTTTCGGAGATATGACCTTGTTTTTCAGGTCATGTCATGACCCAAATGGCCAATTCTCAACATCTTGCGTTGGCTATGGGCCTTGTGAGCTTTTGACACCTTGATTTCGGCCTTTTTTGCCAGTCTTACCTCCCACCTATCATGGTTCGACGATGTACAGATGTCAAGGTCCAGGGTCAATGTCAACCTAGGTCATCTAAGATAATTGCGTTTTAGGCAAGCGGAATTTACTTTTGTGAAGTTTTTTGACTGCTTTTTCGGTAAAAGCTTCTCAGATCATGATTTCATGTAATATGGAGTATGGACACAAACAATCGGTGCACACATCAGTATACACACAGACACACAGACATACAAACACACATAATTGACCTTGACCTAACTTGACCGGAAATGACCTCAGCAGCAAAAACCTGGTCGGGTAGTGTGACAGAGTTTCTAGCTGGCTTGACACCAGAAAACGGCATCGTCATCGGTATATGATAAGCAGCGCACTTGATATCCAACCGTGACCCAAAACAGCAACATTTTTTAGTTTGACCTGACCTGGAAGACTGACCTGAGAAGGTGGTAAAACTGGGTATCATTGGATTTGTCTCTTCTCAAAGAATCTTTGGTCTTTACCGCTAAGCTCTATCTCCAACAGGAACGAAATGGCGCGGGGGTGACAACCCCCCCCCCCCCCCCATGTGCGTTCTAGGATGGGAAAATGGAATGTGCGGGCGAGGGTTAACAACCGTCTTGGTGAACCGCATCAGGATCGACAGCTAGGTTTTCCATGGATTGGATGCAGCTGACCTTAGAAGATGTCATGTTCTGCAGCTACCAGCGGTCTACAGTGTGGAGATTCCAGTTGATAATAATAAGTTTCCAGACAAGGAGATGTGAGCAGATGGCCTTATCTGAGAGACGTGGGTTTTGCTCGTGTGGACGCCTCAGTGGAGCTGATGCTTGGAAACATTCGCAATGGAGCCATGGGAGGTCGTCTCTAGCCAAAAGCGAGGGCCGTTCGCAACAAGAACTCGGATAGGTCATCAATGGTCCTGTTCGACACAGCGCGAGCAGTCCAGTGAAGACAAACCGTGTCCAGGTTGAAGGAGTACCTAAGTTGATCGACAAGCTGTACAACGCAGGGTTCAGTGAAAAACTGTCAGATGACACCAGATCAGCCTCAGTTGAAGCTGAAGTAAGTGGCTTCAGAGGGTGGAAGATAGCATCGAACTGAAAGACGGCCACTACGAAGTGCGTATTTGGAAATTCCGACCTCGACGAGCATCTGTGGTAGAAAACCACCACTTTGGTAGGGGAAACTACTACTGTCTGCTACCATTTGCACTGCATGTGTCACTATAGCTGTGACATCTATGCGTATACATATAAACCGCGACATCTATATGTGCTGATTCTAGTTCGCGATACTCTAGGGCACCAGGGTGGATCCAGACTTTCAGTTTGAGGGTGGGGGGACTCATGGCCGGCCCGATCCCCGGCAGTCAAAGTTGCTGAGCGGGGGGGGGGGGAAGGAAGGTCCAATATGATGCCGCAAAAGACATGCCTATTGCCTATAGGTATATACCTACGTATGCATTGGTATTAGCACTCAGCAGTGTTCCTCCTGAGATGCTAGTGATTTTTATCGATTCATCAAGTTGACGATTTGTTTTTCGCGGATATCTTAAAAATGGCAGCGCTCCGCGTCGGTGTTTTTTTGAATTTATTTAATAACTTTTAGCTTTAACTTTACCAATACAATACGTACCAATACATACGTATATACCTATAGACAATAGGCGTGGCATCATATTGGACCTCTTCCCCCCCCCCCGCTCAGCAACCGGACTGCAGGGGATCGGGCCGGCCATGAGTCCCCCCACTCTTACCATGGGGGAATATTTGTTTCTGGTCCCTAAAAAGCTGTTTCTGGCACCTAATTGCTGATGAGCCCCAAAATGCTTATTCGACCCTAATATCTGAATCTGGCACCTAATTGCTTCCACACAGCCTAAAGTTGCCAGATCGTCTAGTTGAACTCCGTATTTGCTGTTTGCTGATTCAGCACCAAAACCAAAACATCCAGCACCTATTTTATTCCACGTTTGCCTACCTAATTCGCGTAATCTTCCTGATTTTATGTATCCTAACAAACATGAACGTTGCATTCGGTGATGTCAAGTGCCATTTTCGCCAGTGGAGATAGGTAATGATTAATTCCATTTCTAGCCAAAAGAGAATCACTAGCCAGCTATGGTGCAGCATAGCAAGACGCTCCTATACCAGCCCGCTATGTAGAGATTATTGCACCCTCAGCCATTTTAACGTGAAAAGTTTGGATCCGTCACTTCCAGCCAGGCTCTCAGGTCATAAACTGGAGTAAAGCAAAATGTCAACTCTGAACAGACATGCCACGCAACCGGCCCTCTTTTCAATATCATTAGCTTTCTGCAATCATCGTCTGACTCCATCTCGATCAAACGCAGCATTCGGTTTCTACAGGGGCGTTTGACTGACTGGCCACACAATAACCAAAAACAAAATCAAAGCTTCAAGCACACATAAGTAAGAAACGGATGAAAAAGGCACAACCACGGCACAACTCTGCGCGGCAAACAACGGACAATGTCCCACGCAAGATCCCGCGTTTCTTCAGCGGCCTTGAACGGAATGAAAACATTACATTTCTTTTTTGGAGCTATTTGATGACGTCAAAAAATACAATACCCGTTTTAATGGTCAAAATCGAGACAATTACTCACAAAAATGTTTCCCTTTAAGCATTACAAATAAATACTTTTAAATATTTAAATGACATTGTTTTTTTCAAACAAATCAATATTATTTGCTTACTTAAACGTCATATACAATGCTGAGATCACTACGGGGCTGTCATAGAGTGTAGCTGCACTGGCAACCTTTAGGCTAGACTCCAGGGGTCATTATACCAGAACAACATGATTCTACCAGCCAGTAGTTCATTTTCCTGCTAGATTGGTGCTACGCTCAGCATTTAGGTGCCAGATTCAGAAAAAAGAGTAAGGCGTACCGATGAATAGGTGCCAGAAACAGCTAATTAAGGTTATTTTCCATGATTGGTGCTGGTATCCACCAAATAGGTGCTGAGGACCAATTTTGGGGCGAGTCAGCTTTTAGGTGCCAGAAATAGCTTTTCTGGGACGCAATTAAATGGCGTCCCTTACCATGGATGCGGAGCCGTGGAAATTTCAGACGGCTCCGACTCCGGCTCCGGGTGAAATGCCATGGCGGCTCCGGCTCCGAGTAAAATGGTCCGGCTCCGGCGGCTCCGGCTCCAATACTCAGTACATATTAAATACGGGTGGCAGAAAAAAAGAAGATGGGATTGGTGTACGCTGCTTCTGCATTTGCATAACAAAACAAGGCTATTTTCATATTTTGAATACCGCATGTTTTACTGCCTGGAACTGCAGGCAGTTCGCTTCGGTTTGACAAACCGAACTAGGTCAAAAATCTTGTCCTCTTAAAAAAAAGGAGCCAGAGTCGTCCCCTTTTTGACAGCTCCGGCTCCAGCTCCGGGATATATTGTTTCACGGCCCCGGCTCCGGGCAAAATATGCCGCTCGGCTCCGGCTCCGGCTCCGCACCCCGGCCCTGCCTCAAACTGAAGTCTGGATCTACCCTGGTGCCCTAGCTAATCGCTAACTAGAATCAGCGCACACAGATGTCGCGGTTTATATGTATATGCATTATGCATAGATGTCGCAGCTATAGCGACACATGCAGTGCAAATGGTAGCATACAGCAGTAGTTTCCCCTACTAAAGTGGTGGTTTTCTACCACAGATGCTCGTCGAGGTCGGAATTTCCAAATACGCATGGCTCTGCACTGACTCCAGTCTGAAAAAGAAACTGACTGAGAATCGATAGGCGTTATCACAAGTGTATTTGCGGCCATTGGGGCGACGTAAGAAAAGAAGAAACCAACTGGCCCCAAGAACTTTAAATTATCAGTTAGCATGCACCTTTTCCTTGATGTGTAGATAATTTACCATTATTTGTTACAGAAAATTGCATTTAAAATCTTCCATTTATGCGTTTTTCATCGTTAGTACAATATGTTCTTTTATTTGCGGCCATTGGGGCGACGTAAGAAAAGAAGAAACCAACTGGCCCCAAGAACTTTAAATTATCAGTTAGCATGCACCTTTTCCTTGATGTGTAGATAATTTACCATTATTTGTTACAGAAAATTGCATTTAAAATCTTCCATTTATGCGTTTTTCATCGTTAGTACAATATGTTCTTTTACTAAGCTAGAAACACTTTAGAAATAGTTCCCGCATCATCAAGAACAATAGGAAAGGCTTGAAGTGAATAAAATAATTTAAAGGTAGTGTGCCAGCTTTCTTGGACCATATGGAGTTAATGACCCGGATAAGGAGAACCGGATTTTTAGAACTTATCCATACCTTCAAAACTTATGGAAACGTCTTAAATTCTTCAAATTTTGAGTACCCCAGTGCGAAATTCGCCCCGACGGGTTGTCGGTCGAACCCCAACCACATTTCACACCACTATGAACAATAAATGCACACACTAAAATCGCTATTACCGATAGGCTCATCCAACCAAGTTTCGATAAACCCGTTCATCATCATCTCCTGCGGTTTCGAACACGCCTGTTAGGTGGCTTCTGATGCTCGTCGAGGTCGGAATTTCCAAATACGCGTGGTGCGTCGGGCCGCGCGCTCTGACTTCGGCCAAGAAAAATGCGTCAGCTGATCATTGTCATTTCTGCCACTTGCGTGTGGTGTAATGGGGTCATAACTTAAGAGACGGCTGTTTCATATCAATTATTTTACATAAAATCATTTCAAACCACAAATTAATGTTCGACAGCCAAATTTAAGAAACAATACCAATACAGGCTTACAGTTTAAGGCTCGACATTGTGTTGTCTACGATTAGACAGCTGATAACTCATTCCCGTACGTCGTATGGTCGTAACACTATAATGACCTTTGCTTATTGTCACAAGTGCGCCGCATTCGCGATTGTTGCCCGACGCCTGTTTGCAGGTGAGCCCACTACAGTTGTTATACATATCTAAAAACCGATAAACTTTTAGGCGAAAAAGGCACTATTCCAGGCCCATTTTTTGATTTTTTTTGCGATATTAGGTAAAAACAGAAGCTTCTTATCCTAGGAAAAATAAAACCGGAAATCTTTCAAAGGTGGCACACTACCTTTAAACGGTTTTGTAATCTATGTGAAGGCACTTCTAAAATTGCCTGTAGAAATATTGAAGGCAAAAGTTCAACTTTTTCACAAGACGGATGTCTATAAACCTATTTAACTTGTGACAACTCAGCCGGTATTTCGTCGCCTTCAGCCCAGCTTTCCCTAGTGACCGATAGAGGCGCTGCTATCGATGTCCGCCCGTGCCGCCTAACGTACAAGATTCAAAGAGGACAACGTTGCCTTCATGGATAACATGTTGCAAGAGAACTACGCTGAGAAGGTGCCGGAGGAAAGCCTGAGCAGGGCAGACGGCCGTGTGTGGTATGTTTGGTATGGGGAATATTTGTTTCTGGTCCCTAAAAAGCTGTTTCTGGCACCTAATTGCTGATCAGCCCCAAAATGCTTATTCGACCCTAATATCTGAATCTGGCACCTAATTGCTTCCACACAGCCTAAAGTTGCCAGATCGTCTAGTTGAACTCCGTATTTGCTGTTTGCTGATTCAGCACCAAAACCAAAACATCCAGCACCTATTTTATTCCACGTTTGCCTGCCTAATTCGCGTAATCTTCCTGATTTTATGTATCCTAACAACATGAACGTTGCATTCGGTGATGTCAAGTGCCATTTTCGCCAGTGGAGATAATTATTAATGCCATTTCTAGCCAAAAGAGAATCACTAGCCAGCTATGGTGCAGCATAGCAAGACGCTCCTATACCAGCCCGCTATGTAGAGACTAGAGATTATTGCACCCTCAGCCATTTTAACGTGAAAAGTTTGGATCCGTCACCTCCAGCCAGGCTCTCAGGTCATAAACTGGAGTAAAGCAAAATGTCAACTCTGAACAGACATGCCACGCAACCGGCCCTCTTTTCAATATTATTAGCTTTCTGCAATCATCACAGGGGGGCGACACGGCTATTCGCGCAATGTATTCAGTTATCGGCCGCGCGGGGCCTCGGGATGACGCGGCTGGAGGCAACTGCTCAGCGCGCTGGGATACTTCTGGCGGGGCCGGGCGCTGAACGGTGTGCAATGAATGGGTAATGGGCGGGCAGACAGAGATGAGGTATTGAATTTTAATTGACATCAACGATCGGGGAAGAACGTTTCTAATCGAGCTTGGGACGGGGAAAGCCGAAAATGTCACGATCGGCTCAAAGCTGCGTCAGGGCCGGGTGCCACGTACCATGTGTAGTATATTTAGGCGGGCAGACAGAGATGAGTTGTTGGATTTAAATTCACCTTACCATCGGTTTCTGGTGGCGTTTGAAAACGTTTTTAGTTAAGCCCCATAACCGGGGTAGCGCCCGAAATCGCTTTTCGAGAATAAAAGAAAACTTCGCTGAGAAACACTTTTCTGAGGAAATGTTGGTTAATGACACTGCACAGCAGTACGCAAGGAATCGAAATCAGAGTTTTTTTAAATTAATTCGGAGAAACCTTTTTGGGGTAAGCCCCCACAGTGTCCAAGACCGCTTTCTGGATCCGCCAGTTGTGAAAAGTCGCGGTCGATACCGAGCTTCGGCGGGACCAGGCGCTGTATTACGTTGTACAGGGACCCGCAGTTGCTTCTGTACACACTAGTATTTCAGCGTATTCTTGGCCTGTGACACCGTTGGAGACGAATTGAGAAATGATTGTGTGCTGATTGAAACCACCATCTGAAGGGCTTTAAACTGATGTGCTGCTCTCCTAATTCAGTGAACTTTTTATGGCTATATCAGCAAAACATTGTTTTCAGCGCTTTTTCCTGCCCCATTCCTTCTGAAACCTGGAACCGCTTATTCCATTCACTCCTGCCATCTGACGATGGTCGTGCTGATTACTAGTTCCGGCGCTAGTTACTGCTCCAGTTTTGCACCCGGCACAAACTCAGGCGGCACCGGGCCGTGGCTCGATCAGTGAGGGTCGGACCGAGCCGACTGCCTGGGGCGCGGTTAGATCGGACGCCCTGCTGGGGAAGGGGACGGGAGTGAGGGGGAGGGGAGGTGGTCACGTGGTCCGTCCAAGCTCGCAGACGACCTGTCCCGCGCCCAGCCATGTTCCGTGATCCAAAATGGCACTTGAGAGAGCTGTGGAATGCCTGGAGGAGACGCTTCGAAAGCGAACTTCAGCAGCACTAATTTAACATATTCTGTGGCGATAAATGAATATTATCTTAATGCAGAATAGAAATTGTATGCCTAAGCTGTATCTTTTAAAAGCTGTAAATAGGATTATTTTTAGGGACTTATAGGTTTCGTATACACAGTGAAGTGTTACATTAAGCCGTTATGCTCTTATGGTTACTAACTGAAGAGTTATCCTTTTTTCTCACAGGGAATGACAATACAATAACAATACGAATAAAAACAGACGTTTCGCACAAAAAATGCCTCCGTCAGTGGCAAGAAATAAGTAACTATAAAGGCATAGATGTTTTCTTTCGATAAAATCGGTGAAGTAGTTAACTTTATTTTTTAAGATACCTATATTTTCAGCAGTTTTTTTTAAGCACATCATGGAAGCTTATAAACATTTGTGTATTTTATCGGCAACCCGGCTGGCCAGACCGAGACGGTGCCGCATATAGTTCTCATCGATGTTAAACCTACACTTATCTTTTTCCACTGACGAAGGCACGTTATTGTCCGAAAGGTTTGGTTTTATTCGCATTGCTTCTATATTGTCATTGTCCGTGAGAAAAACATACTCATATGGACTGGTCTCAGTTCATGTGGAAATTGTCGCACATTCATCAGCACAGATAAAATGAATATTAACCCTCACCACACATATAAGTAGAGGTAAGTTAGACCGCGCCCCCTGTTTTTCACCAATATGAAATCACGGCAAAGCGAAGGATTGCATTGCGACGATTCTTTGGTGCCCTGGAGTTAATCAATTTTACAACTTCCCGGAAAATTTAATAGTCCTTATCATTTTTGCATCTTCTCCGAGAATTTTAAATCCCTCAACCAAATTACCTTTGACCTGTGATTATTTTCCTCAAGATCATGTCAGGCCAGAATAGCAATTGAAAGTCAGCGCACATCTTCTATGTGTTTCCATAGTCGTTTCGTGATTAGGGGCGTGACAACATGTAAAATATACTATTTAATGTTTGTCTCATTGATTGTTGTGGGTGCCAAGGTCACGTGAAACTCAGGTTAAGGTCATTTACTTGAAATGATCTCCGTTAACTTCCTTTAATTTACACCTTTTTACCGTGGTTTTTAGGAAGTGCTGGTTTGAAATTTAGCACCCGTTTTAGCATTTGAAAACTAGGCATAGTTTGGTATCAGGTATAGTGCCTATGCAACATGTTGCAAGGCTGTCAGTGCTGGTTAATTAACATTCTATGGATAGCCGGCGGAACGCCTAAATCCTAATGGATGATCTGGCGTGACCCGTCCTACCCGAAATGCTTTGATACATCATCTTTGAACAAAGCAAGTGAAAATTCGAAGTCAGGAGCAAGCCAAGTCTCAGCAAACTTCACTTGGAGAAATTCTAGCAGGACCCAATTTTCCGTGTTTTTGGGTTACCGACCTCCTGATCTGGGAGGTCGACCTAGGATCTCAACATTGACCAGGACATAGGTAAAGATAATTGGCTTTCTCTCGTCAGCGATGACCAGGACCCTAAAATCATTGGATTTCTCTCGTCACGAGCAGCACGCTCTTTTTTTCTTTTTCAGCGAAGCTCTGGCTCTATTATCAAGGGCCGAACAACTGAATGTTTCTACGCGCCTCCGCTACATGTTAGACGCTGAAAAATGCCTAAATTGGTGAGGTTTAAATATCGATTGTTTTTTAAGTGCCGAAACACTTTAAGTTACTTCGATAGCAGTTTTTAAGACCAACGAGCTCGAAAACAGCAACTTCTTGAATAATGTAAGCATCATATAAAATCAATCGTGAGAGAAGCGGCTCAAGATTGAGGAGCTATAAGACACTTGATAAAAAACGGCATAGATTAGAAACAGCACTTAACTTGCACTGCCGTTTTTAAACCTTTCCGTTGCAGACTGGTAGATCAAATTTTAGGATGGATTTCATCTGACGCTCAAATGATGTAGAGCTTTTCATTCGTTCATTCATGCGACCATCCATTCATAAAAGAATTAAAAATAATAATAATAATAAATCAAAGTTGAGAGCCCCAAACACGTAACATAATTGAGGGCATTTTAGGCCATCACAGTATTTGTCAACAATTGTTGCTGTTGGGGGAGGGGGGGACTTGGGAGGGTGGTTGCTGGCTCATAAACTGTAAAAAAAACGAACCGATCATCCGCCAATGAACTATTGAGCTCGAGCCGAGCTGACGAATCGATTTATAGGTATGCAACATGACTCACGATGCCACTTTTTGACTTCTTGTGTCGGTATAAATTCCATCATCTGGATAGCACGTAACATTCTATTTAACATTTTGCAGTAACGTATACTATTTGGCGCGATTAGCCTCAGAAATGTTCTGAAACTAAAACCGTTTCTTTGCAATTAACTTTGCCCACGTCATTCCAGCTTATGCACTGCAAAAATAAAATAATGTTTCAGGGTCACTGGCCTGAATTCCAATGCTTAAGGTTTACTTAAAACCGCTGTGCCTGAGGTGATTCGCTACATCTCGTGACGGCCACCATTGTGTTGCATCTTTTCGGTAAGCTATAACTTAATAAGGAAAGGATTGTGAGTGTGTTGAAAACAACCCTCCCCTCTCTCCTTCTTCTGGAAACATAAGTATTCGAAAGATCAGGCGGCAATGGTTTATCCACCTCGTCTGCCGCCGCGCTGCGAGGCCTCGATTCGTTCGGTATGTGGATTCCTGAGCGGTCCTCCCCGGAGGCAAGGTGAAAGGTCATGGCCTGTATCATAAATTTATACGTTCCTGGAAATGTTTTACAGTTCTTCCAAGGCCTTGGACACCGTTTTATTATATCGGATAAGCTTTGCACTTTCTTGTCAATCAATACATTTAAAGAAAACTTAATCATAATCTCATACTGCGGCAATTGTAGTTCTGCTTACGGTTGCCTCTTTATGATACGGGCCACCACCACCTCCACTGCGCTGGAGCTCTGGCGTTCTACCCCTCCCCGCTACGGACCGGCCCTCGGGCTAGGTGTGTTAGTACTGAGCGCAAACGTGTAGTAGTCACGTGACTTTCATTCACGTAGCGGGAGCGGAAGCTATAGGCGACACCAAGGACGGGCTCTGGGGAGGCAACCGGCACAGAAAAATAGCACGATTGTAGTTTTAGAAGAATATCTGTTGCGGTAAGAGAAATTATACAAAACATACGTCCTAGGAGCAAACATGTGTTATTCCTCCATACTTTGCGCTACATTTCCTTTCTCCGATGGCCAGCACTTAGCAAATAATAGCACAATTCTGAATTGGTAATATATGTGTACAGTAGCAACTGCGGGTCCCTGTACCTACAATGAAGAGCT
Organism: Amphibalanus amphitrite; assembly: GCF_019059575.1. NCBI lineage: Eukaryota > Metazoa > Arthropoda > Thecostraca > Balanomorpha > Balanidae > Amphibalanus > Amphibalanus amphitrite. The sequence continues at coordinate 61,513 of NW_024883087.1, read as the reverse complement.
GGACAGACACCTAACCCCACATCCTACTGCTATACCCGTGCTTCTGTGGGTGAAGCACTGAAGCATCACGGAATCCCACAGGACCTGCGAGTCGAAGAGGTGGCCGCTTTGGCCGCCGGGTACTGCAGCTCCCTGGATCGTTGCCTGGGACCGATGGTAAAACAACAGCTCCGGCGGTGCCCCTATGGGCCGTAGTAATTAGTGAATTCCCGTAATGTAGAGATCATATCCTGAATAATATCCATTAAGATTTTATATTCTAAACAATATGACAGGCCAATTATGCTTGCCTACGTTCAGGCATTACCTCTGATGGTTATACGCCCAGTACAACATGTGTTCGGACGGGGTGATCTTTCTACAATGTACAGTCTGTCTTGAAAGTACCGCAGCATGGGCTGCGGCGGCCCGGCGAACTAAAGGTCGGGAGCTCGGTGGTTTGAGAGCCCCAGAGTGCACGTGACGGCAGTGAGCCAGGAGAGAGTGACCGGGCAGGTCGCGTGGGGTGCCGCTCTCCCTTACTCTTTCCACCCCGCTGCGGCGCCTGTCGCCCGGGGGCACGGGCCGTCTGCGAGCACGAGTGGAGAACTTGACCGGCCCGGCCGATCCCCCGGTGGCCGGTTCACCCTTGGAACCGTTTTATTCTCGACGAAAAGACAGACGAAGCCAATCTAAAGGCTGAGCGCGACTACTTGCATTGTTATCAGAACATGACACATATTCACTATGATTATGAACAATACTTTACGATCATGGAACGGAACAGAATAAATGTAATAAAACTGAAATAACAATGTAAATAACAACACAGAACAATGTCAACGCAGTAGTTTGTCGAAAATCTCAGATTAACTATGGGTTTAAATATGATCGATTGATCCAGTAACTTAGGATAAAGTAATTTGTTTCGTATTTATTTATGCGAGATAAAAAGTAAAAAAACTCCCATTCTCACCGCCCTTGTTGAGATTGAAACAAAATAGTATTTAAGCGAAAGCCAATGGAAGTAAGACGGAATGGTAACCTATTGCTCATAACTAAAGGAAGCCAAAGCAAATCCTACACTTGTGTGTTTTTGTCTTCCTTTAGTTATGTGCCAATGATTACTATTCCATCTTATTAGAAGTATAATCATTATCATGCAAAATAAAACACTATAGAAGGCAAATGGCTGCTACATAAAAAACATCACAAAATAACTAACACATTATACTCCTTATTTCCTATACATAAAACACCTTTTTGCACTCAAAATAGGCATCTTTTCATTCAATTTCGGCGAATTGCATTCAATTTTAGCGATCTCTCTATTCGAAGCAAATGAGAGATCGCTAAAATTGAATGCAATTCGCCGAAATTGAATGAAAAGATGCCTCTTTTGAGTGCAAAAAGGTGAAGTTACCGGCAAATATTTTCATTTTACGATCGGCTGGCCAAGCAATTGTTCGCAGCGCCTACTTCTAGGTAGAGGATTGATAATCGTATACCAAACACGGGGTATGCAGATTTATGCCGAAAGGTCACTGATATTATGGGTATTAACAGGTAGCGGCATATTAATCTTCAGTTCCTGAGTGCTCACTGTTCACTGTTCAGTTCAAGAATCAAGATGAGAGTTGAGATCATACGAGGCTGTATGGTGTGAATTTTATTCGTTTAATGATCTATCAAAGCTCCTCTCTCTCTCTTCTCTCTCTCTCTCTCTCTCTCTCTCTCTCTCTCTCTCTCTCTCTCTCTCTCTCTCTCTCTCTTTCCCTCTCTCTCTCTCTCTCCCTCTCCCTCCACAAGATGCTGAAAATTTTAGCGGACTCCAACAAATGTTGCAGAGTCTAAAATAGCTACCAAAAGCAGTCCGGAAGAGTTGCGTCAATCCCTGTACCGGCAAGTGATACGTTTATGCTTATGGCAGTGCACTGGTCCGGAGTCAGAGTCGGAGTCGGAGCCAATCAGCAGGCCGAAGTCAGATTTGGAGTTGCAGTCGGAACAGCGCCGTCGCGACTCAGAACCCTTTTTCTTTATATTTTCGGCTTCAAAGGAGCTGGCTAGATTTATTGCTTCACAAAGCAGACTCTCTGCACACTGCTGCGTTGGGGGGAAGGGGGGGCTGCAACGTCCCTCCACACATACCTGATATTGCATCTTTTTTAAACACTTTGATGGCGGAATGAATCAGACCCAGATCTTTTAAGGTCGGGTCGCTTAGGTTACTTTATAGTGTCCTAGCCTCAGGAAAAGTTATAATGCTCGTCGGCTCTAAAGAATGCTCGAGAGATCACCGGTTGACCTGAGATCTTAACCTTCACACTTACAGGAGGAGGTTCCTCACGGCTTTTTCACGAATAACTCGCGTAAAATACGACCGACCGACCGACCACGACAAAACTTTCAATATCCTCGAATTGATCAATGTTATATCTTTCCTGAAAATGACCCTGAACCCAATGGCCTTTGACCCCTAAATTCCTTCTCGACACCATGTCAGGCCAAAATGCCGATTCCATGCATGTCAGCGCATATTATCTACGCGTTTCCAGGCATTTCGTGATTGAAACATCAGGTCCCAGCACGTGAAATGATCAGGGCCGACCTGACCATTTCACATGTCCGATCAGGAGCCGAACGGCTGTAAGGCGGGTTCCTACGGACCATTTCTATCAGTGGACGCTATAAAGCAGCCAATACTCTCAATGTGTGTCTCGTAACCACGCACACAACTTTCTGGAAGCCCTTGCTGAATCTGAGCGAAACGACGGAGGCTGCACCCGCTGCCCTCTGGCCGGATTACAAGTGTGACACGTAAATGTCTGGCGAGGCTCGAAAGGGAAGCTTCACTTTCCATTTATCAAAACTTTCATGTCAGGAAGAGAATTACTACGCTTAGCTGGTGTCTCTGTATAACGTATTCATAAAACGGCGCCTTGTCTGCCGCACTGGCAGCATCGAGAGCCCGCTCACTCGCGCCCACCCCTCTCCTCCCTCCCTCCCCTCCCTTCCCCCCAAGGGTCAGGCGATCCAGTGGCCCTCAAACCTGACCGCCCTCCGCTGCGCCAGCCCACCAGCGCCACCCTGCCATGCTGCGGTACTTTCAAGACAGACTGTACGCACCATCCAGGCCTAGGATGCATCGAGGTTTAAAAGAATGCAGTCTGTAGATCAATCAACATAACAATTGTGGTATGCAACCACATTAAAATATCTCCCCCGCTTCCAACGCCCCTCCGTTATGCATTCGCCTTATGTGTCCGCCGAGCCGGCTTGCCTCCAATGACGTCATCGGCCGGCCGGCGGCGTTCAAGGTCAAACGGCTGGTGTCCTTACCTGGAGTTCTATAGCCTTGAATCATCGTTTGACTCCAGCTCGATCAAACGCAGCATCCGGTTTCTACAGGGGCGTTTGACTGACCGGCCACACAATAACCAAAACAAAATCAAAGCTTCATGCACACATATGACATAAGTAAGAAACGGATGAAAAAGGCACAACCACGGCACAACTCTGCGCGGCAAACAACGGACAATGTCCCACGCAAGATCCCGCGTTTCTTCAGCGGCCTTGAACGGAATGAAAACATTACATTTCTTTTTTGGAGCTATTTGATGACGTCAAAAAATACAATACCCGTTTTAATGGTCAAAATCGAGACAATTACTCACAAAAATGTTTCCCTTTAAGCATTACAAATAAATACTTTTAAATATTTAAATGACATTGTTTTTTTCAAACAAATCAATATTATTTGCTTACTTAAACGTCATATACAATGCTGAGATCACTACGGGGCTGTCTTAGAGTGTAGCTGCACTGGCAACCTTTAGGCTAGACTCCAGGGGTCATTATACCAGAACAACATGATTCTATCAGCCAGTAATTCATTTCTCTACTAGATTGGTGCTACGCTCAGCATTTAGGTGCCAGATTCAGAAAAAAGAGTAAGGCGTACCGATGAATAGGTGCCAGAAACAGCTAATTAAGGTCATTTTCCATGATTGGTGCTGGTATCCACCAAATAGGTGCTGAGGACCAATTTTGGGGCGAGTCAGCTTTTAGGTGCCAGAAATAGCTTTTCTGGGACGCAATTAAATGGCGTCCGTTTGGTATGCACATTGTACGTACATACCACATCATGGTGTATCACCCCACAAAGGTCGACAAGATCAGAGTCGTTTTCGATTTGCGGCCAAGTACGATGACCTATCCCTGAACGACGTGCCGCTTCAGGGTCCTGATCAAACCAACTCCCTGTTCGGCGTTCTTGTAACCGTAACCCGTGTGTTACAACTAAGGTGGCTCATCCTCCAGCACCAGTAGACTGCTACATGTCGTAGTATTTACATGATTTTGGAATCTCACATTTAGCACCTAACGGATACTAAACATAATTAACAGCTCGCAGTAACAAGATCGAATCATAAAATGCAATACATAATAGATTGAGACTGTCGCATATCTTCAACCGTGTGCATATTCAACTAATAACATTTTAACAACTAGCAACTGTATTGCAAGAATGCGAACGCATAATCTGAGATCATGACAAGCTGTCTAGAGCATCAACGGTCTATAAGCTAAAAATGTGAACATCTGACTACTTGGCTACGACTGTGACCGTTGTATTTCCATGGGCACCTTGCGGTCGCGCCATCTGCCGTTCTATCCAATCCAGGTAGCTGGAGACGCGGGTGTAGAGACTGCCGAAGGCCGGGTTGCCGCAGCCCATGCCAAGAGACACGACGCCGACAGCCGTGTAGGTGCCGTCGGTCGCGCGCGCCACCAGCGGGCCGCCCGAGTCGCCCCGGCACGAGTCCTGGTGGCCGGCCGTGGTGTCGAGCGCGCAGATCAGCCGCGAGCCCAGGCCGCCCGGGTAGTTGTCCTCGAAGCCGGGCACGCGGCGGTAGGCGCGCTCGCACTCGCCGGTGGGCCGCACCTGCTGCACTGCTTCGCGCAGGTGGTCCGACCGCGGCTCGGAGTACTGCACGCGGCCCCAGCCGGCCACCACCACATCGTCCCCGACGGCTGGGTCGTCGGCCGCCGACGACGGCAGGCAGACGGGCTGCACGTGCGCCGAGAGCCGCGCCGGCTCTGCCAGAGTCAGCAGCGCCAGGTCTTGTTGGTGGCCGCGCCGGCCGGCCGGCACGGCGGCGTGCGCCACCAGCACGTCTTGGTGCCGGCCGTCGGCCGTCTCGGTCAGGTCGTGCTCGCCCAGGCGCACTGTGAGTGGAGCGCCGGCGCGCTCCACGCAGTGCGCTGCCGTCAGCACGTGGCGCTGGCTGATGAGGGCGCCGCCGCAGCGCCAGCGGTGCCGACCGGAGCCGGTCGACTCGCGCCAGCCGAGCAGCGCCATCCACGGCCACCGCCCGGGCGCCGAGCGCCGGCCGAAGGCGATGTTGCGAGCCAGAGTGGGCGGGGTGCCGGGCCGGCCGCAGGTCCTGGTGGTGGTGGTGTCACCACTGCTGGTGGTCTCCGTCGGACAGCAGACCTTCAGCTCATGCTGCACCATGGCGCACGGCTTCACACAGTCGGGCAGCTGCGGACCCGAGAGCGCCTCACACGAGCTCGGGTACATGCAGCGCCCCTGGCGGCCGTCGGACAAAACACACTCACTGGAGCGGCGCACCAGTTCGGTCACGGAGCCGAAAAAAATCTGCGATGAGGCGCCGCAGCTGGCCGCCAGAGCCGCCCACGTCAGCGCCACGAGCATGGTCCGGGTGGTGTGGGGCCGACGGAACGACTGGCCGACCGACCGTACCCGCGCCGCTTTTGAGCCGGTCATGACGTCACCAGGTGTCCGGCGAACCGGCCTGGGAGGCCCGCCGCTCTCCTGATGACGTCACTATTGCGGTGTATGACGTCATGTTGTTTCCCAGTGACTGGCCTCAGCGGCTGTCATCCTCACCTGCAGCGGAAGGTGTAAAGTGACAGGTGGCCGCAGGCGAGTATGCGTAAAGCTAATTTATTCAGCAGTTACTTGTTAAGCCGTCCGTTTTATTATGTAAAGCATGAGTCAAATATGTGTGTCGTGATGTTATAACTCAGTTATGTGCAGGAGCGGCGGAAGTATGTGGTCTTGACCGCCCTTAACGGCAGGTAAGAAAACGTACTTCTGTCTTAGGTCAGATGCGCCATCATAACCAGGTGCAATGGCCTCCAGATCCGAGAACTGTGACACGGCCCGAGTACTGCGAAGTCGGGTCGACCTCTGACGGCGTCTTCCACGGCCAGTTACCTCTGCCAGCCAGCACACTGTAACAGTGAAGCAGGTTATAGCCGACTGACGAAGCAAACGTGACCGCAAACATGGCCGCGAGTGGCGAACATGCGAAATAAAGCCCCCTGATGTGCAGGATCCTCTATGAACTCTCGCCAGTTTTCGCCTTTTTATATCGGCTTTACCGCATAGGTATGGGAGCTTGCGGCTAGTATGTAGCGGCTGATCACAAATAAGCTCGGAAAGGCGCTTTCACAAATCTGCGCCACCATGCGTCAAATCACCATTCTGCCCTGGCATGGTCATGACTCATGAGTCATTTGTGAAGCAGAGGGGTGGGGGAGCCCCTTCCGACCTCCCTGTAAGTGCGAAGGTGAAAAGTGATAATGTAGCGTGGGCAGATGCGGCACGTTCTCCCGGGTTCTCCCGGGTCCAGCGATGCCCTCTATGTAAAATGCATAGGCAGTCACCAGCTAATCGAGATAACGAATGCCTTCCGGCCACGGACTCATTGCTGCGGAGTCAGGAGACTAACGCCGTATTCACTAGGCCACACTGAATTATTATTCCAGGCTTATTCCTTTCTCTTTTGACATGTGCAAAGGTTGGATTTTAACCCGCGCGCCGACGGTGTCCGCGCCAACTTCGCACCGACGGGGGGGGGGGGGGGGTGCGGACAAGTGCTCCCCCTGACATCTTGAGAACGAACCAAGATAGCGACAGCATTAGGACAAGGTCTGCAATTTTTACTGAGATCATTTTTAGGTCAGGTCAAAGATGACTTGACGGGGATAAAAAAGTAGAATAAGTGGCGCTAGATATGAGTTTTTCTCTAAACATTTTCGAAATAGCCACGTTAGGAACAAACTAAGAGCACCATCGTGATCCTCTCGTCAATCCGCATCGAAACAAATAGGTGTTGATCTCGAAAGGTCAAGGTCAAACATTGACCTAACGTCACGTGACCTCAAGGTCATTACGTATGTAATTCGATGCGCCTTGATGAGTTCAACACAATGAGACTATCTGCGCGGCTGTATATTGCTCCTGTAAGGAGTTAATAACCCGCGCCCCAGTGGCAGTCTCAGCCAACTTCGCCCTAGGGGGGGGGGGGGGGGGCATATGTTACCACCCACCTCCAAAAACTCAAAAACTAAGAGGGCTAGAAAGACGCGGTAAAAAAACAGTCAATAGCTCTTGATGCGTACGTTTTAGAGTATTTCAGTCAGTCATTTTTCATCTTAGAGCAATATTGGGGTCACCGGAGGTCATCAAAGGTCAAAATTTGCCAAATGTCATTATATTTTTTAGAAAACATGCATTTATCTCAGGAACTATGATAGCTAGAAAAACGCATGGAATCGCAATCGATAGGTTTTGAACTCTTCTTTTGATAAGGTCATCATCAAAATTGACCTCAGGTCAACGGTTTAGCCTCCAGAGGGCAAAAACTCCAAAATAGCCGTTTTTACGAAGTGTTTTTCGACAATAACTTTTGACTTAAAAAAGCCACATTTTTATTGCCAGAATCGTGTTCCTCTCGCCGAGACGCGTCGAAAGAACCATAATTTGACCTTGAAAGGTCAACTTGAAAATTTGACCTCAGGTCAAGGTACCTGACCGGAAAAGGTCATGATGCATATCAATCGATGCGTCTCAACAAGACAAACACAATTGTGTATTGAAATATACCGTCCACAGGTGCACCCCATTTACAGACGGAGTCACAAGCATAAATATACGTCACATTTTCACACACCTACCTATGTGTAACTAGCACATGCATAAATAAGGTTACAGGCTCGATACGAATGCCTTCACCTGACTTCTAAACGCCGCCCGGGATCCGAACAGGTCAGCAGTGGGCCGTTTCTCACATAGACTGTTCACAGCTCGTGGCAAGCGACAGAACAAACCGTTTCTGATTGTGTCAACCCTTGCTGCAGGCACATACAGCAAGGGTTGACACAATGAGGTCATCCCCAGCGTCCTATCTCTTTCCAATCGAGAGTTATTGGCGAAAATCTGTTTGTAGCCTCAAATGACCTCAGGTGACCTTTCTAGAGGCTATCAGCAAAAAAGACGCCTTGGTCGTCACAAGCGGTCCAAATCATTGTTATTCTGAAATATTTGGACTGTTCCTATGCGTACACACGGATCTAGAGGCATTTTCATTTTTATCCATTGACATAATGGTAAGGTCACCTCACTGGCCTGACCTTAGGTCACGGATATAAAAAATCCGAGATATACAAATTATAGGCGCCCGTAACATCATGCAATCCATCAAGTTTAAAACCTTTCTGACAAATACTGCAGGCTGGACATGATTGCAAACTTTTTTAGGCTTGGTCAGTTAACTTGACCTGGTGACCTGACCTTACATGACCTGGAGTCAAAAATTTCACACATTGTTAAAAATTGATGTTCAAAAAGCTACTCCAAGCGGCGCGGCGCTACGCGCCGCGGTTTTTTTTATTCACACGTAAAAAACGCGACAGGGTGGTAACATATGCCCCCACTGGGGCGAAAGTTAACAACAATCTTTGGAGATCTTAAAATTCCGAGAAATAAAAATTGCAGCTACCAGTAACCGCATTGCATCTTGCAACTTTCAAAGGACTCCGTCTTCTACTATAGCTCTGACACGGTGACAAAGTTGCAAAAAAGTTATTTCAGTCGAAGTGACCTGGTGACCTGACATTGAAAGGTAGGAGGTTCAAAGTTGCACACCATGTGTAAAAGTGATGAGGGAATAGTCGTGCCAAATTTCAGCACCGCGATTTTCCGCTGTTTACGAAAAACCTGAGGGGGCTGGGGCGGATACCCGCCCCCCCCGTCGGTGCGCAGGATCTAGGCAAGAAATCTAGGCAGTGATTGCATTTCCGAATCCTAAACGGGACTTTTTTTGAAGGTGAGATAGTCCCTTTAACACTTTTCATTCAGTTCCACACTGATTCTCGAATTTTGACCGAAAAAAAGTTATAGTCTGTTTTTCGTATCTTCTACCTTCACTCCAAGATGTTGATCTCATTAACCACGTGCTCCAACGAACATATGATTAAAATCAAGTCTGCATGAAAGAAAGTTTTACCTAGCGGAAGATCCAGCTGTTGCCACTAGCTGGACTGCTACAACCCCCTGACCAGTTTTGGCCAGCCAGCAGATACAGCGCAATAGGAAGACTGGCGACCGCCACCAGGATTAAACTACTTACTGGGCATTCCTGGGTGGCGGGAGGAATAGTCAGGCGACACAAAAAGGAACAGGGCATCTGTCCTCTATGTAAAGATGGGCTTGAGACACTGGAACACTTTCTCTATGAATGTATCGAGCTACTACAAGCAAGGGAAGAGGTACAGAAGAGAAGTGGAGCAGTTCTACCGAGAAGCCACAGCGCAGAGGAACTAATACTGGAAGCTAGCCCACAGGTCAGCTGGATGATTCATCTGCTGTACAGGATGAGAGTGCAGGCAGAAATCAGTGAAGCAGCAGGACATCCTTAAGCCCATCCTTCTATGACCATCCCTCGATTTTCTGGCGCCTGTGACGTAGTGTTAAAGTGTAACTGATGAAAGGCTAAGCATTGCATCCACTGGATGGAGCCGACCACACAAGAAGAAGAAGATCAGGGCCTTGCTTTTATCAAACAACGGATTTTACGCTTATCTCTGTTTATCGAGTGGAATGATTGAGATAATTGAGGTGATTTTTTGTAGATATTTATGAACATGTTTATATTCGCTTTGTAATCTTTTTTTTTCTTTTTTCATTATGTTTTCCAAACATCAGAGGGGAAAGGGTCTCGGCTCGCAGGCAAGACAAGTTGTTCGGAACGTTTACTGCTACTTTTCTAAACAAAAGGAAACTCAACTGAAACGAGGCGATGAAGAGGCTGCGAAACAGCTGAATGTCGCTAGGGAAGCAAGCTTAGCCACTGGAGTGTCGGAATGGACGGTGAAGATGGTGAGGAAAAATACCGAAGACGGTGGCTGCGCATCTCCACTCCGAAAGAGACCCAGCAGAGCAAAAGGCCAGTGGTTTGATGATTTTGAAAGATGTGCTCTGAGAAGAATCGTGCACAACATGTACCTGAATGGGGAAAATGTTACCCTAGACACCTTGACTGCGTCAGTGCAAACTCAGATGGAGAAAACAATATCACGTTCTTCGCTCCGCAAAGAGCTGCTGCGGATCGGATTCAAGTTCCGAAAAGTAAACAACCGCAAACTTCTCACAGAAAAACCTCAAGTAACAGCGGCTCGGAACATCTTCATCCGTCGCATTCTTAAAATCAGGCAGCAGGCACCAGATCGGTCAATAATATACCTTGATGAGACGTGGTATAACCAATATGACATGAAGACAGTGGCATGGCTGGACGACAGCGAGGTCAGCGGACAAAAAACAGCAATTGGAAAGGGCAAACGGCTGATTCTCGTCCACGCTGGCTCAGAAGACGGCTTCATATCTCAAGCATATATGTGCCTGAGGACAGACGGGAAATCTGCCGACTACCATACGTCGATGAACGCGGAGTGCTTCGAGGAGTGGTTCAGAGGGCGGTTGTTACCCAACATACCCAACATACCCAACATACCACCTCACAGCGTAATCGTTATGGATAACGCATCGTATCACTCGAGAAACGCAAGAAAAGTCCCAACTCCCAACAACGAGCTGGCGGAAGGCGGCGATCCAAGGCTGACGGGACAGGACATTCCATTCGAACCGGACATGAGGAAGGTCGAGTTGCTGGAGCTCGTTCGCCCTCTGCGAGGGAGACCTGAATACATGCTGGACAAGCTGGCAGAGGAAGCCGGCCATGAGGTCATCAGGCTGCCACCGTATCACTGCGACCTCAACCCCATCGAACTGATCTGGGCGAACATGAAAACCTACGTTCGACAGAGAAACACTTCGGGGCGGCTTGAAGAAGTGGAAAAGCTTCTGAAAGAAAGCCAAGAGGCCGTTGGAGCAGACCTGTGGCGGAGCTGCTGCCTCCACGTGATGAACCTGGAGCGCCAGTACTGGCATGACGACGGGCTTCTGGAGGACATCGCTCCTGTGATTGTGACTCTGAGTGAGGAAAGCAGTGACGAAACAGAAGATGAAAGTGACCTCGAGTGATGAGGTGGCGCCGAGTGAGCACACACTTGTCGCTTACTCATGCAGGCATTTCAATGCTGTGTTCAGTGTGTTTAAATGCTGTGTTTATAATTAAATTTTCAGTGTCACCAATACACACATACCGTTGTTTTTAGTGCATTCGTGGATATTTTCCCGCGCTCGAGTGTGGGTTGCAGCCAATTTCGCCATGGTGGGGCCGAAAGGACTTGAAATTTCAAAAAAGGAAAGATTAAACCTTAAACGATGCCGGAAAAGCGACCAATAGGACTCTCCATTAGCTATTTCGGAAGCATGAAGTCTACTGAGGTCAAATGAGGTCAAACTACGTTTTTGTTAATATCTTGGACAGGCTTCAATAATGATGTCACTGTGTTCCTTTTTAATCAGCCGAGTCGAATGATATTTTTACTATAACAAAAGTAAGATGATTTACTATAAAAGTTAGAAGCCAAGAAACTGCTAACTATCTCGCGAAAACGTATAATTTTATATCCCCTTAATATTGACCCGGAACCACCAAATTTTCATAAGAGTGAGATTGTTTTTTAATCCAAATGCCCTGTAATTTTTGTGTATCTAACTGCCGAAGTACCCGCATAATTACATCACAGCAAAACATCTTTGTAAATAGTTGTGTGCTGTAGTGATGTGATCATATTCAGACTGCAGGCTTCTTCTGTGATGAACTTCGCTGCAATAAAGGCTTGCTCCAACGCGAGCAACAAACTCCGCAAGTGAGTGGTTGGCCATGTGTTCAAAATTCGAAAAATGATTCACAAAAAAACATGCTGAAGGGATAAAACATCTTTGAGTGAAGGTAGAAGATACGAAAAACAGACTATAGGCTGTTTATCGCCCAAGCCGATGGATCTTCCACTTGTGCGTTCTGCATGGAGTAGAGTGTGATGTTTCCCTTTGCACCCATCCACACTGCAGCCGGGAAACGATGTGCAATCCGTAGCACGGTGTCCGCGGCGGAGACACCTGAAGCAGAGTCCATAGGATCTACATGTGCTCAGTCTCTGGTCCAGATTCATCCCTCCAAAACTTTGACAGTTTGTCAGTTGATGATCACCGGCGCACAGCTCACAGACCGTGCGTTCTGTCTGGCTGATCAGTGTTTTCTTGGTCCAGCTTTTGTCCTTTCTGTGGCATCTGTGCATCTGAGTTCTGTCTCCGGCCTGGTCGACTTCTGCAGCCCTCACAGTTTGCATTTCGTCACCCAGCGCCGTTCTCATTTCCTTCAGTGTCGGATGCCTGGTTCCTGTGCTCCTGATGATATTTTCCTTGAACTTTGATGGAAGCTTCTTCATTAGGATTGGTGCCAGAACTCTCCCACATGTTCCCAAATCTATGCCCAACGCCTGCAGCTCCCGTAGATGGCTCTCCATGTCCGTTCTAAAGGCCTCCAATTCCTCCATGTCACCGTGCGGGCTCTTCATTTCTGCAAGTTCATTTATATGGGCATCAATGATTTCTTCTTTGTCACCATATGTGTCTTGTAAGAGATCCAGCACGGTTTGATAGTTCGCTCCCGTCAGGCGGAAACCTTCAATGAGTTTCAACGCTGCTCCTTTCAGCTGACCTTTCAGGTACTGAAATTTTTCAACGTCAGCCAGGTCAGCTCTGGTGTGGATCGCTGCTTCAAACAAGTCCCAAAAGTCATACCATTTCTTCAAATTTCCGTCAAATGTTGGGAGTTCTAGCTTCGGCAGCCTCCCTACGTTGGCTCTTGGGCTCACTTGTTGCATCTCGGGCAGCTTAGCGTCAAGTACTTCTTGAAGTAATTTGTCGACCGAGAAAAGAGCTTTGTCAATCTGAGCGTTAAACGACGTAGATTCATCAATCTCCTCTTCGACATTTGCTTCATCAATAGCATCTTCTATCTGTCCATCCAGTTTCCTGATCTTTTCATCCTGTTTGCGTAATCCCAAACATTTCAGCTCCAACGCCGTCTTGTCCGGTGTTTCTTGAGAAAGCAGATCATCGATCGCGGTAATCAGCCTTTGAGCAGCACTCCGATGCCCATTTCTGACTCTTGTTAACTTGCTTAGGTTCTCTATCCGGGTCACGGCACCATGTTTCCGTGATCTCGCGTTGTGTTTAAACAGTTTTACGTTAGTGTGTTGTGTGCTATTTACTTTACGCTAATAAATCAATCTTAGCAATGTTCAAAGCGTGAAAGCTATTCTAATCTTGACCTTATCTCAAAAGCTCAATTAATTATCCATTGCAAGATATTATCATAAGGATCAAGTCTCATATCTTAATCATATTTTCTCAATACACTTTCAAAAACACACTACATAATTCAGGATCCTATACGCCACTGTATTCTCTCAAAATTCTCGTGACCTCTATTTTTACACAAATGAAAATACTCGTGCAAGCGGTAGCACTGATCCTCTGTAACACTGTTTGAGACCTTAACTTTGGTAATCGGTCGGTAACTTTGGCGTGTAGGACGCTTTCTGTGATTTGACCTTGGTGTTGAACTGGAAGGTCCTCATGACCTTGAGGGTCATAAACCTCGGTGAAGGTAGTCCGTGACTTGGGGAATCGTTTGAGTCCTTAACTTTGGAAATTGGTCGCTAACTTCGGTGTGCAGAGTGGTTTCCGTCGTTTGACCTTGATATTGATATTGATATTGGCCATGACCTTGGAGGTCATGAACCTCAGTGAAGGTAGTGACCCCTTGTCCTTGTCCCATGCTTCGTGTACGCATTTGTTTTTTTTTGTGAGCATCGACGCCCTGCCCCTGCAGTTAACACTCGTTTCGTTTGCCTTCCGCTATTGTATTGCCGTCCCCCAGTAGGCCAGTAGTGACATTTTTACCCTGACTGGGGGGGGGGGAAGCAGGTGCATGTGACTGGGGGGCTCCTCCCCATTCAGGGAGGCCCTGCTTCTCGACCTCTCTAAAACTCTCTAAACTCTAACTCTAAAACTCTCGTTACGGTCCAAGGGCGGACATCGATACAAGTGGCGCTACTCTAGCGGTAAATCTGAGAACTACTGACCGATCTCTGGTCATGTGACCTTGAGCGGCTCCTGAGATTGGGGTCACGTGACACTCGGCCCGTCGGCGACCGCTCCGAGGCGAAAATTCAAGTTTGCAGTGGAACTTTGCATAGACGGACACCAATGACATATGATTCTAGATTAGCATTCGATACAGCGTTTAATTCTACACAGAATGACACTAAATTTAAGAGATTATCTGCCATCACTTCATCGCACTTTTTGTGGAACAGAAAGAATGTCGAGGCGACGTTGCATACTAACGCAATGGGAGCGTAGCAGGGCGGCGTGCGATATGTACAGATTTATTGCTTTTGCCAACAAGCGAGGCAATAATAAATTGAATCTAGAATGACATTTGGTACTAAATTTAACGGGCTATTCAATGCTACTAATTATTCGAAGAATTAAAATAACATCTCGTCGCGGATTTCAATTTGCTTACTCGTTAATATTTCCCAGGTTAGGTCGGCATTGCTCGTCTGACATTAACCTTCGAGTTTGCATCAAGTTTTCATGTTGATACGTACAATGAAATGTCGATTCTAGATGGCTTTTCAATAAAGTGCTCAATTCTACACAATATGGCACTATTGAAAAGGATAAATCTGCAATCCCTTCACCGCACTATTAGTGGAACAAAAGGATATTGCATATATTTGCGATGGGAGCGGGACGCCGCCGCGAACGATGCATGCTAATTGATTGTTGCCAATAAACAAAGGAATAATACGTTGGTTCCAGAATATTTTCCGGGAACACTTTTTACGGGCTTTCTAATGATACCGGGTATTTGAGGAATGAGAATGATATCTCGTCGCAGATTTCATGTGTCCTACTTGTCTTTATTTGGAGGCCCATGGAGCACTGCTGGCCATACATAAGCTTTTATCAATTTGTATTGGCATGCACGATAAAATGTCGATTCTAGACAAGCATTCGATACAACGTTCAATTCTACACAGAATGACACCAAATTCGAGGGATTATCCGCCATCACTTCACCGCACTTTTTGTGGAACAGAAGGAGTGTCGAGCCGACGTTGCATTTTAATGCAATGGGTGCGTCCAGGGCGGCGTGCGATGTGTGCATATTTATTGTTTTTGCCAACAAGCAAGGCAATGGTGAATTCAATCTAGAATCATGTTGGGTTCTAAATTCAACGGAATATTCAATGCTGCTAATTATTTGAAGAATTAAAGTAACATCTCGTCGCAGCTTTCAATTTCCTTACTCGTTAATATTTCCCGGCTTACCTATTCGGCATTGCTCGCCCAACAACCAATACCTTCGAGGTTCGCACCAAGTTTTCATATTGATGCGCAAAATTATGTGCAGATTCTAGATAGCTGTTTGATAAAGCAATCAATTCTACACAATATGGCACTGCTGAAAAGGATAATTCTGCTATCACTTCACAGCACTATTTGTGAAATAGAAGGATGTTTCATCGTTTCGCGAGAGGAGTGGGACCCCGCCACGAACGATGTATGCTACTCGATTGTTTGTTGCCAATAAACAAAGGAATAATACGTTGGTTCGATAATCGTCGCCGGTCCGGGAATACATTTTACGGGCTTTTTAACCCTCGCCCGCACATGGGGGGGGGGGGGGTGGTTGCCAACCCCCCAGGTAGTCTTTCTGCTCTGCACTCAACATTTTTAGAGCTAGAAGGCTGATTTTTCGTATAGCTGCTTGTCTATCCTTTCTTGATGTCCACTGAAAATTTCAAGTTTCTGTGATTTTTGGTTTCGGAGATATGACCTTGTTTTTCAGGTCATGTCATGACCCAAATGGCCAATTCTCAATATCTTGCGTTTGCCATGGGCCTTGTGAGCTTTTGACACCCTGATTTCGGCCTTTTTTGCCAGTCTTACCTCCCACCTATCATGGAACATGTTGTTCGACGATGTACAGGGGTCAAGGTCAGGGTCAAGGTCAACCTAGGTCATCTAAGATAATTGCGTTTTAGGCAAGCTGAATTTACTTTTTGTGAAGTTTTTTGACTGCATTTTTGGAAAAAGCTTCTCAGATCATGATTTCATGTAATATGGACCCAAAAACAATCGGTGCACACATCAGTATACACACAGACACACACAGACATACAAACACATATAATTGACCTTGACCTAACTTGACCTGAAATGACCTCAGCAGCAAAATTCTGGTCGGGTAGTGTGACAAAGAGGTTCTAGCTGGCTTGGCACCAGAAAACAGCATCGTCATCGGTATTTGATAAGCAGCGCACTAACAGCGACATTTTTTAGTTTGACCTGACCTGGAAGGTCAATGACTGACCTGAGAAGGTAAAACTGGGTATCATTGGATTCGTCTCTTCCCAAAGAATCTTTTTGGTCTTTACCTACCGCTAAGCTCTATCTCCAACAGGAACGAAATGGCGCGGGGGGGGGGGGGGGGGGGTGGCAACCACTCCCCCCCCCCCATGTGCGTTCTAGGATGGGAAAATGGCATGTGCGGGCGAGGGTTAATGATACCGGCCATTCGAGGAATGAGAATGATAACTCGTCGCAGATTTTATTTTTCCTACTTGTCATTTGGAGAACCATGAGCACTGCTGGCCATACCAAGCTTTTATCAATTTTTATTGGCGTGCACGATAAAATGTCGATTCTAGACAAGCATTAGATACAGCGTTCAATTCTACACAGAATGACACCAGATTCGAGGAATTATCCGCCATCACTTCATCGCACTTTTTGTGGAACAGAAGGAGTGTCGAGCCGACGTCGCATTTTAATACAATGGGTGGTCCAGGGCGGCGTGCGATGTGTGCATATTTATTGCTTTTGCCAACAAGCAAGGCAATAGTAAATTCAATCTAGAATCATGTTCGGTACTAAATTTAACGGGCTATTCAATGCTACTAATCAATCGAAGAATGAAAATAACATCTCGTCGCAATTTTCAATTTGCTTATTCGTTAATATTTCCCAGGTTACCTTTTCGGCATTGCTGGCCTGGCAACAATAATCTTCGAGTTCGCACCAAGTTTTCATATTGATGCGCACAATGAAATGTAGATTCTAGATGGCTGTTCAATAAAATGCTCAATTCTACACAGCATGGCACTACCGAAAAGGATAAATCGGCTATCACTTCTCCGCACTATTTGTGCAACAAAAGGATATTGCACATTTTGCGATGGGAGCGGGGCGCCGCCGGGAAATATGCATGCCAATTAATTGTTTGGTGCCAATAAATAATGGGATAGTGCATTGGTTCTAGAATCGCATCTGGGAACACATTTTACGGGCTATTCAATAATACTGATTATTCGAAGAATGAGCATGATATCTCATCGCAGATTTCATGTGCCCTACTTGTCTTTATTTAGAGGCCCATTGGGCACTGCTGGCTATACATTCTTCAATTCTTCTATCAATTTCTTATGGACGTGCACGATAAAATGTCGATTCTAGGCAAGCATTAGATACAGCGTTCAATTCTACACAGAATGACACCAGATTCGAGGAATTTTCCGCCATCACTTCATCGCACTTTTTGGGGAACAGAAGGAGTGCATCGAGCCGACGTCGCATTTTAATACAATGGGTGCGTCCAGGGCGGCGCGCGATGTGTGCATATTTATTGCTTTTGCCAACAAGCAAGGCAATAGTAAATTCAATCTAGAATATGTTGGGTACTAAATTTAACGGGCTATTCAATGCTACTAATAAATCGAAGAATGAAAATAACATCTCGTCGCAGATTTCAATTTGCTTGTTCGTTAATATTTCCCAGGTTACCTATTCGGCATTGCTGGCCTGGCAACAATAATCTTCGAGTTCGCACCAAGTTTTCATATTGATGCGCACAATGAAATGTAGATTCTAGATGGCTGTTCAATAAAATGCTCAATTCTACACAGCATGGCACTACCGAAAAGGATAAATCGGCTATCACTTCTCCGCACTATTTGTGCAACAAAAGGATATTGCACATTTTGCGATGGGAGCGGGGCGCCGCCGGGAAATATGCATGCCAATTAATTGTTTGGTGCCAATAAATAATGGGATAGTGCATTGGTTCTGGAATCGCACCTGGGGACACATTTTACGGGCTATTCAATAATACTGATTATTCGAAGAATGAGCATAATATCTCGTCGCAGATTTCATGTGTCCTACTTGTCTTTATTTAGAGGCCCATTGGGCACTGCTGGCTATACATTCTTCAATTCTTCTATCAATTTCTCATGGACGTGACCGATAAAATGTCGATTCTAGACAAGCATTAGATACAGCGTTCAATTCTACACAGAATGACACCAGATTCGAGGGATTATCCGCCATCACTTCACCGCACTTTTTGTGGAACAGAAGGAGTGTCGAGCCGACGTTGCATTTTAATACAATGGGTGCGTCCAGTGCGGCGCGCGATGTGTGCATATTTATTGCTTTTGCCAACAAGCAAGGCAATAGTAAAATCAATCTAGAATATGTTTGGTACTAAATTTAACGGGCTATTCAATGCTACTACTCAATCGAAGAATGAAAATAACATCTCGTCACAGATTTCAATTTGCTTATTCGTTAATATTTACCAGGTTACCTATTCGGCATTGCTGGCCTGGCAGCAATAATCTCCGAGTTCGCACCAAGTTTTCATATCGATGCGGAAAATGAAATGTCTTTTCTAGATGGCTGTGCAATAAAGCATTCAATTCTACACAGTATGGCACTGTTGAAAAGGATAAATCGGCTATCACTTCTCCGCACTATTTGTGCAACAAAAGGATATTGCACATTTTGCGATGGGAGCGGGGCGCCGCCGGGAAATATGCATGCCAATTAATTGTTTGGTGCCAATAAATAATGGGATAGTGCATTGGTTCTAGAATCGCATCTGGGAACACATTTTACGGGCTATTCAATAATACTGATTATTTGAAGAATGAGCATGATATCTCATCGCAGATTTCATGTGTCCTATACTTGTCTTTATTTCGAGGCCCATTGGGCACTGCTGGCTATACATTCTTCAATTCTTCTATCAATTTCTTATTGGCGTGCACGATAAAATGTCGATTCTAGACAAGCATTAGATACAGCGTTCAATTCTACACAGAATGACATCAGATTCGAGGGATTATCCGCCATCACTTCATCGCACTTTTTGTGGAACAGAAGGAGTGTCGAGCCGACGTCGCATTTTAATATAGGGTGCGTCCAGGGCGGCGCGCGATGTGTGCATATTTATTGCTTTTGCCAACAAGCAAGGCAATAGTAAATTCAATCTAGAATCATGTTTGGTACTAAATTTAACGGGCTATTCAATGCTTCTAATCAATCGAAGAATGAAAATAACATCTCGTCGCAGATTTCAATTTTCTTATTCGTTAATATTTCCCAGGTTACCTATTCGGCATTGCTGGCCTGGCAACAACAATCTTCGAGTTCGCACCAAGTTTTCATATTGATGCGCACAATGAAATGTAGATTCTAGATGGCTGTTCAATAAAATGCTCAATTCTACACACAACATGGCACTACCGAAAAGGATAAATCGGCTATCACTTCTCCGCACTATTTGTGCAACAAAAGGATATTGCACATTTTGCGATGGGAGCGGGGCGCCGCCGGGAAATATGCATGCCAATTAATTGTTTGGTGCCAATAAATAAGGGGATAGTACATTGGTTCTAGAATCGCATCTGGGAACACATTTTACGGGCTATTCAATAATACTGATTATTCGAAGAATGAGCATGATATCTCGTCGCAGATTTCATGTGTCCTACTTGTCTTTATTTAGAGGCCCATTGGGCACTGCTGGCTATACATTCGTCAATTCTTCTATCAATTTCTTATGGACGTGCACGATAAAATGTCGATTCTAGACAAGCATTAGATACAGCGTTCAATTCTACACAGAATGACACCAGATTCGAGGGATTATCCGCCATCACTTCATCGCGCTTTTTGTGGAACAGAAGGAGTGTCGAGCCGACGTCGCATTTTAATACAATGGGTGCGTCCAGGGCGGCGTGCGATGTGTGCATATTTATTGCTTTTGCCAACAAGCAAGGCAATAGTAAATTCAATCTAGAATCATGTTTGGTACTAAATTTAACCGGCTATTCAATGCTACTAATCAATCGAAGAATGAAAATAACATCTCGTCGCAGATTTCAATTTGCTTATTCGTTAATATTTCTCAGGTTACCCATTCGGCATTGCTGGCCTGACAACAATAGTCTTCGAGTTCGCACCAAGTTTTAATATCGATGCGGAAAATGAAATGTCTTTTCTAGATGGCTGTGCAATAAAGCATTCAATTCTACACAGTATGGCACTGTTGAAAAGGATAAATCGGCTATCACTTCACCGCAGTATTTGTTGAACAAAAGGATGTTATATAGTTTCGCGAGGGGAATGGGGCCCCGCCACGAACGATGTATGCCGTTCGATTGTTTGCTGCTAATAAACAGGGGAAAACTATCCTGGTTCTACATATGGAATCACTTCCTAGATTATGTTCTACGGGGTATCAAATGATATTAGTTATTCGAAGAACAAAAATGATATACCGTTGAAGATTTTATTTTCCCTACATACCTATCAGAATTCGAACGCTCATAGAGCATTACTTGACAGACCTGCAAATACAAAGCCTGGCCAACAAAGCACCATGAATCTCCAAATAAAGACAAAAAGAAAATGAAGCCTGCGACCAGATACCATTCTCATTCTTGTAATAATTAGCATCATTGAATAGCTAGCAAAATTTATTCCAGGACACAATTCTACATACCAATTATTGTTATGCTTGTTGGCAAGAAACATCAGTCGGCATATATTCGCACGCGGGACCCGCCAGGCTCCCGTCACGAAAATATGCGACATCTTATTGTTTCACAGAAGTGCGGAGGAGTTCCATCATATTTTTCCTTTTTAATAACATTATACTGCGTAGAAATTAGTGCTTTATTGACCAGCTGTCTAGAATCGACATTTTATTTTGCACGTCAATAAGAAAACTTGATACTGAAACTCAAAGTTTATTGTTGTCAGGCCCAGCAATGCCGAATGAGCCGCGAACTATGAACAAGAAAGTTGAAGGCTGCAACAAAACAGCGTTCTTGTTCTTCGAATAATAAATAGCATTAGATAGTTCAACAAATTTAGTATCATGCATGATTCTAGATTCAATTTATCGTTCCCTTTCTTCTTGGCAAAAGCAACAAATCTGCACACAGTACACGCCGCTCTGAAAGGCTCCCATTCATTGCGTTAATATGCAATGACGGCCCTTCTGTTCCACAAAACGTGCGATTAAACTATGTGGGATTATCCCTTATTTTTAGTGTCATTTTGTGCAGAATTGAACGCTTCATCAACAGCTTGTCAAAAATCGACATTTTATCGTGCATGTCGATAACAAAATTAACCCTCGCCGGACCTATTGGTTTTCTACATACGCGCCGGCCGAGGGGGGGGGGGGGCGGGTACGACCCCCCCCTCGCCGTTTCGCCCCTGGTGGAGCTAGCGCGTCGCGGAAAAAACGAGCGTGTGCGCCGTTACGAGACGCAGAGATTGGTACCCGATTTTAAGGTCCTAGGTCAACCGGTGACCTCTGAGGTCAGGTCAAGTGCCCCAAGGTACGGTTCAGTTTTTGGTGAATAACTTCGCAAAAAACGGCCGCAGAGCGCCGATTTTGGCAGCATCGTGTTCGTCTCGCTCAGGCGCGTCGAATGATATACTTTTTGTCCGGGTCAGGTCAACTTGGGGTGTTGACCTCAGGTCAAGGTCAGGTCAGCACCCCCAGGTCACGAAGTTGGTCGAAAGAGGTCATGTCGCATATCATTCGATTCGGCAGGTCTTCCTGAGTCCATTGGTGGCTTTTCCGACTCGCTAGCTCAATTTGATCAAGAGTTATTGACGAAAAACTAATATGACCTTGATGACGTCATAAATGACGTCACGCAAGGTCAACATTGCAAAAGTGACGCATCTAACCTTGCAAGGAGTGCATAAAATCACGATTCTGTGTGCTTGAGATAGTTGGAGATCGTTCCCGGCGCCAGAATAGCAGTTTTCATTTTTCCCCATTGACTTATAATGGTGAGGTCACGAAAATGACCTGACCTCATATGACCTTTAGGAAAAATCCGAGATATACAAGTTGTGGGACTCATAATGGATACTAGATCCTGCAAGTTTCATTTCCCTGTGACATCTCCTCTGGCAGTGAGGGCGTTGCGAAGTTGCGACATCTGAAGACCGTGCAGAGGTTCACTTATGACGTCATAGGTCAGTGACCTGACCTGACCCAAAAATGCGGTTGGTGTCAAAAGATGCGGCTTGGATCAAAGGTCAGGTATGCCAAGTTTCAGCTCTCTATCGCCAGCGTGTTCGGAGCTATCGCGAAAAAACCCTATGGGGGGGGGGCGGCACCCGCCCCCCCCCCTCGGCCGGCGAGGGTTAATATAAACGTAGATCTGGCTAGCGATGCTAATCGACCTCCAAGTAAAGATAGTGGGGAAAATGAAATCTGCGACGAGGTATCCTCAATCCTCATTCTTCGAATAATTATTATCATTGAATAGCCCGTAAAATCTTTTCCCGGATGTGATTTTAAAACCAATATATTCTTCCGTTGGTTGTTGGCAAAAAACAATCTATCATGGGGTTCACGTCGTTATGCGTTCACGGCCACGCCCCGCTCTCATCGGGGAAATATGCAGCATGACTTTGTTCCACAATTAGCGCCGTGAAGTGATCATAGCAGATTTTCCCTATTAATAGCGCCATACTGTGAAGAATTGAACACTAGGTATCGGACACCTTTCTTGATCTAGAATCGTTCGTTGCATTGTGCGTGTCAACATGAAACTTGACATAGGTAACTCGAAGTTTATTGTTATCAGGCCCAGCAATGCAGAATGAGCCGTGAACACTGAGCTATGAACGAGTAAGGAAATTGAAATCTGTGACGAGATGTTATTTTGATGTTTCGAATACCTAATAAGTAAGTGCCAGCGCATGGCCCGTTAAATTTAGTACCGGACACGATTCCAGATTCAAATAAATATTGCTCTGCTTCTTGGCAAAAGCAATAAGTCTGCACACATCATAGGCCACAGTGTACGCTCCCATTGCTTAACCCGCGCCCTGCTGGGGGGTGTTTGAACACCCCCCTTGTGGTTTTTCGCGAATATCTCAAAAACGGCGGCGCGGAGCGCCGCCGTTTTTGGTACACCTTATTATAATACATCAATTCTACACATGTTGTGAAAATTTCAGACCACGGTCATTCAAGGTCAGGTCACAAGGTCACTTGAAGTGACCTCACCTCATAAAA
Source organism: Amphibalanus amphitrite (assembly GCF_019059575.1). Taxonomy (NCBI): domain Eukaryota; kingdom Metazoa; phylum Arthropoda; class Thecostraca; order Balanomorpha; family Balanidae; genus Amphibalanus; species Amphibalanus amphitrite. The sequence goes on along the minus strand of NW_024883087.1, from coordinate 37,832 downwards.
AGTTTCAATGTCTGTCATAGCTACACCGAGTGACCGATCGCTTTGAAACTTTCAGCGATTGCTAAGAGCAATAGCATGTACAAAATGTATATCTCAGAATTTTGATATCGATGACCTAAGGTCAGGTCAATTTTGCGACCTCCCCATTATAAGTCAATGGGAGAAAATTGAAATGCGCCTCTTTTGGACGAAAGAACACTCCCAACCACTGAATTACAAGTGGTTTAGACACACTGAACATGAAAATGGTGTCCGTGACCCATGTTTATGCCCTGAGGTCATCTTAGGTCACGAATGGTATCTAACAGTTTTTCGCAAATAACTTTTGATAGAGGCATGCTAGAGCGATGAAAACGCCTTAGATGTGTTCAGCTTGACGATACGGATCGACTGATATGCAACATGAACTTTCCGGTCAGGTCATGACCTTGACCTGAGGTCAAATTTTCAAGTTGACCTTTCAAGGTCAAGTTATAGTTCATTCGATGCGTCTTGACGAGAGGAACACGATGCCGGTAAAAGTAAGCTCGTACAAGGCTTGGGTCAAAAGTTATTGCAGAAAGACTGTTTCCGAAAAAATCGGCTATTTTTGCAGTTCTTGCCCTCTGCAGGCAAAACTGTTGACGTTAGGTCAAATCTGAGAAAATTATTCAGAAAGGGCGTTAAATAGGACTATCGAATGCGCTTTTCCGCGGCGCTGTAGCTCTATTGGTTCCCGAGTTATGCGTTGGCTTCTTGAAAATTGTCGACATTCGACCTGGAAATCGGCGAAATTTTGCCTTCGATGACCTCTGGTGACCTGACCTTTGACCTGACCAAAAAATTGACCGAAGTGATTTCCTCATTATTTTTGACGCTCTTTCGAACACCGCCTTCCGCGTATCGCTACGTGGCCCAGGAGCCGAGTTAGAAGGGGGGGGGGGTGTTCAAACACCCCCCCCCCCAGCAGGGCATGGAAATCCAGGACCCCCAGCCGGGCGCGGGATAACCACGGTGACTATGCTATAGCATGCAATGTCGGCTGGACATTCTTTCTGTTACACAAAAAGTGCGATGAAGTGATGGCGGATAATCTCTTGAATTTAGTGTCATTCTGTGTAAAATTAAACGCTGTATCGAATGCTAGTCTAGAATCATATGTCAATGATGTCTGTCAATGCAAAATTGTACTGCAAACTTGAATTTTCTCGTGGGACCGGCCGCCGGCGGGCCGAGCGTCACGTGACCCCAATCTCAGGAGCCGGTCAAGGTCACATGGCCTGAGTACAGTTAGTAGTTCCCAGATTCGCCGCCAGAGTAGCGCCACTTGCAACGGAGCAAAAGAATGCTATATTGCGCGGTAGACTTTTAAAATGAACTTGAATATTTCTTCTTTGCCGACAGAACCCCAATGTCCCCGCTTGTATTGTCCTTGGACCCTAACGTAAAACCCTAAAACTGCCTCTCTAAAACGCTTCAATGAAGACGAAGTAATACTTCGAAATATGGCTGCACTGATACGAACCGTATACGGCGCTTTTGTTTCAAGGGGTCCGTTTTTATCATTTTTTCCATCGAATATGAATCTGGAATCTGAATTTGAATTTGAAGCTAAGTATATAAACGTTTTTGTTTCATACAGCGGCTCAAAACAGCTGTCATTGGAGCTGCTTTCTTGAGATGCCTTGATTTCTCGATTCAAATTTCAAATTCGTTGAATTTGTAGTCTTCTACATCAGTAAACCGTGAATGGTAATATTTGATTAACTTTATTAGTTGATATTACTTACCTGAGTTATTACCAGGGGGGTTCGCTCCCGTGCCTTCAGCATTACGAAAAATGGCAACAGCCCGTGAGCAGCATCAGCGCTCACGCACATGTTCAAGGAAAACAACGTGTAATTAGCTGCTGACGACGGCCCTCTTCACCAATCAGCGCTCGGTAACTCGAGCGCTGATTGGCTGGTAGCAAACGCGTCATATGTGGGTCTCATTTTTTTGCTATCAGTGAACGCGTTATTTAATACACAGTGGCCTATGGCCTTGGGCCTATGGAGAATGGCACGCGGAATTGAAGGTCAGTGTTTTATTGCTTCGTACCCTCGAATGGGGGTATTTGAGTGGCATTTGACACCATTTTCGAAATCTACAGTGAATTTCTGATCGACTCATGTATATATTTTTATGAATTTGACAGTATTAGTGCTACATAGTCGGTGTTTTATGTTGGTGTTGTTTCTCTCGACCTTTGTCTTGGACTTTAATCATATCAGTTGGGCAAACTACGGGGAGGTAATCACGAACTTGATTAATCAAGTTCATGATTATTTTATGCCCATATTTGGTCATGTTTGCAGCCCGTCACGAAAACGGCCGAATCTCGATTCAGGGTCTACGGAGATGCACGAAAATTTTAAGACCGATAGAGAAGAAGTCACTCTACAAGTGTAATCTTTGAATGATTCAAGTTGAAAATCGTGAGGCGGTAGATTGCAACCAAAACGTAATCAACAACTTGATTACGAGGCGTCGTCCCGGGAGTCCGATGATCAACTTCTTGATTACGCAGCCAGCTGGCTAATCATGATCTTGATTTCGCATTCAGCTGGCTAATCACGATTTTGATCGCGCTGATCGTGCTACTGGCGACCGTTGAACAATGCAGCTAATTAAAAGATACAATGGTAATGGTGTATATAATAGACAAAATCAATCAGTTTTGGTGGGATGGAATTTATGTTGCAGTTAATGTTTCTCATGAATGACTTGACCGAGCCTGTTCAAATTTTGTGTGTGGCTGGAAGCGGATTAGCTATAAGCTTTGGACGAATCGGGGATAGGATATATTTGCACACGCGCACCTTATTTCTGTATCTCCGGAACGGCGTCACCGATTGTTTTTCAATTTTGGTGGGTGGCTAGAGACTCAATAGCTGTAAGCTTTAGACGAGTTAGGGATGTGGCACACACATGTGAACTTGTGCACGAGCACACCTCTTCTCGCGCTTGCTCGCTCACATTGCCGAACACGGAGCTGAAAAAAGACCACCCCGAGCAAGAACACCGCTGTCCGCGATAAGCGGCCTGACCATAAGTCAGCTCAAATGATAATCTGCATACGACCGTCGACCACATATATTGGACGAATAGCGTCACAACCCAGAGCCCGTGTAACCAAGCACAGATCAAAGATATATTTCAAGAAATGTGTATTTATAGTCCTGCCAGTGGAAGGCTCAAAGAATTGGCAAACGCTTCCGACACCCCGCAGCGGCATGCTCTACGGGGATCTCACTCCACTTGCTTCACGGTCGCAATGGCCGCCGCTGATGGCGGCACATCGGCCTTCACCCCACCAAACACTTTGGTTCTCAGAAACCAATTCAGATTGACCATGTCTTTAGGAGTTTTGATGTTAAAAATCCAAAAGGTGGCCTGCCACAGCAGGAATGCTTGGTCTGGTGGCGCCGATACCACCTCCTGGGCCTCGACGAATACCGCGTCTTCCCCGCCCAGCTCTCCATTCACGATTATGGGATGGAAAGTTTTGCGGGCCTCCGTTGGCTTCCGTCGTCTCTTGGAGAATGCGATGCAGGTTCTCCAGCTCATCCCCTGCAAAATGTTCATAACCAAATTATAGGTACACTTAACATTGCGTGGGAGAAAATGGAGGAGAAAGAATAGGAGAGAAGGAGGGAAAGAGTAAAGGGGAGAGAGAGAGAGAGAGAGAGAGAGAGAGAGAGAGAGAGAGAGAGAGAGAGAGAGAGAGAGAGAGAGAGAGAGAGAGAGAGAGAGGGAGGGAGGGAGGGGAGGGGAGGGGAGGGGAGAGAGGAGAGGAGACACGAGGAGAGGAGAGGAGAGGAGAGGGGAGGGAGTGAGGAAGGAAGCAAGGAAAGATGGAAGGAAGAAATGATGGAGGAGAGGTAGGCGGATGTAACAAGGCAAACAAGACAAGACATGGACCTGATGAGTTGGCGCAGGGCACTGATAGGTACTACATTTTGGCACATGATGTGAAAATAATGTACAATGCCTCAGACTCAGCAGTTTGGAAAATGTAGGTACAAATTACACATGCATTAGTGAAGAAGTTTCTGCATTTAGATTAGAATAAATTGTTTTGAAAACATTAGACAATGCCTGTATCTTGAAAAAGGATTAGATTGGGCTGTGTCAGGACAAAACTGGGGATGAGTCATGTGAGCTCGCAAAGTTCTCAAGTTGTGCCAGGCAACTTCATGAGATTACACTAAAGGAGCTCCAGCGAATTATTTTCAGCATGCCCAGCTTGAGTGTGCAAAATGTACACTGGACTGGACCACTGTAGTGTCTGAACGTGATGCACAAAACTGAACGTGACACACCAGCGACAAAACAAAACACTACAACCATCTATTGCAAAAACAATTCATACATACCTGCAGCTGTGTGTCCCTGCATCCTGGCCTGCTGTCTTGCATGAGCGATGCACATAATACAAATGTAGCTGTACTTAGTCCGCTTAATTCCAAAGAAATTCATCATATCATTTTTTGATTGAGCGTTCCTCAACGTGAGACCATAGGTACCATTATCACGAGCTTCCTGAACAATACTGTGGTGACGGCGACGCCCACTGCTACAGCGAGGAGGTGGTGCTTTGATGAGCTGTGGAAAAACAGACACATTTGCAGTCACCACTTCTATTATTGTTCTATGAATCCATGACAAAGCCACTTAGAATGCAAGTATGAATAACCTAGCATAAGCCCAAATTTAACTTTTCATTAAAAACTAGAAGATATATCCTATTGGTCCCTGCTTGCACAGACAATTGACTGAATAAATGATATGGCCACACTGCAAACTTTCGCACAACCTGCCAGGCCATAACATTTCTAGCTACTGTGGGCAGTTAAATGTGCCTCTCTAATCAACAATTGCCCCAAACAACAAAATAGGCCTATTATTTACTTTAAAATAAACTATAACCCTGTAAATAGCAATACATTTCGTAAATAATTAAAATATTATACCGCGGAAAGCATGCGCCATGATAGCCTACAAAATCATCATAAATTCTATCGCGATATTTCAACATTTATACCGACGCACATGAAGGTTGAGGCTATTCAAATTTACAAACATGATCTAAATTATTTAAAAAATGCTAATTTTACCTATAAGAACCAAATTACCAATAATTCGGCGCCAATTTCCGGCCTCACCCACACACCGACAACACGACAAATGGCGGCGTGCTAATAGGCGACGGTGCCTTTTCGAAGAAATCTTTATTACGACCAATTTAAGACGTGTGTAAAATGAATGTTCAATGATTTATTTTTAAATTAGAAACGTAAAAATGTGGATAAAAGAATAATATCCGCCTAAAAAGGGCTTTAAAAAATATCACTTTTCTGAAAAAGTTAGGCTAGCAGTTTATCTTTCGCCATATGAGCTAAAGTACATATCCCACTGCTACCGGTCCATATCATTTCGGGAGAATAGAATATTGCGTTTCACCTGGTAAAAAATAGTGTCGATATGGACATTATAACAATCGAAACGAAACACTTGAATAGTTCGGTGCACGAAAAGTAATCAAAATCTTGATTACAACTCCTTATATGGTCATGCCACGCCCCATTTTCATGACGTCATAATCATGAACTTGATTAATCAAGTTCGTGATTACCTCCCCGTAGTTTGCCCAACTGATATCTTTTCTCGAAAATGGTTGCCATAACCAGGTCTAAACTGTATTTGTATAAAGGGAATATGTGTTGAATATGAGGGGAAAGTAGTAATGACCATTCTGCCTATCAAACTGCCAGAAGGTGTGCTTGTAAGGTGATTGAAACTGCAGTACGGGTTGCAGATGTGGGTTTGACATTAGCATTGTTGTTTTAACCCCACTTGCTCTAATAAAATGGCAACATGGGGTTATGTACACACTATTGCACAGCCTGGTATCAAGCTGGTTGATATGTGGAGGATAATGAAAGCATAAAAGAATAGGAGCGTTGCGTCTTGTGACTTATGTCAAGTCATTTTAAATCAAATGATTGTGATTGTAACTTTTACTTCAATTATTATTGCAAGTTTTGACCTTTTTAATCATCAAATTTTATGTGTACCAATTTCATATGCCTGTGTAATGTCTGTGCGACTTTGTGCAGTGTGCGTGTCTTGAAACAAACCAATTTATTTTGTACCTTTTTGTACTTCAACAAATGTATGTCAAAGGACAAAAATGTCATGTCTATTATCATTGACACTACTACAGCTAACCCTGCCTGTATTCCTATCTTTCAGAGGCATTCAATTCAATCTGCTTTCCAGTGCAGTACCAAGGACGCTGCAACTGAAACTCGCACAAAGGCAATCAAGTGTCACTTCATCAGCCTACAGTAACAGCCCATCTGTAATCAAGATATGGATGAAGGGGCATAGAAGAACAACCAGTTCAAACATGAAAAGATTGTATTTTGTTTTGGATTATTTCTTAGCATAACAGAACAGTACACTTGCTGCTTTTTATGTTTGCCCTGTGTGCAGTTTTGAATAATTTTAACCATGAGATGCTTTTGTCAGCTATTCTCTTTACATAAGCTTCCTTTGTCATGCATGTGTAATTTTGAGTTTACATGCATGATGTAGGCACATTTCCCTTGGCTTCATAGAAGTTAAAACTACTTGCAAGCTTTGGTTATGGACATTGGTGCTATATATGATGCTTCAAATGTGTCCAGTAGTTGATGAAGGGAGAAGAGGAGTAGGACAGCTGATAGCTATTACCAAAAGTATGTGCTTGTCTGCACTTCGGGCTGTTTTACTTCCTTGATTTAAAAAAGCCTCATCTTTTGTTTCTTTCCTGTGTGCCCATTGTTTCCATGGTGCTATACATAAACGTCAAGTTTGAAGTTGGTATCCAAGTGAGCAAAATGTGTATTATTTCAGTCCGTCTGGAATCATTCGTCTTGAATTATATCCCTAACTGACATCCTGTTATTTGTCCTCCAGGGCTGCGGAGTCGATGGATTTTCGGCGACTCCGACTCCGACTCCGACTCCGGCTTTCAAAAACCAGCTCCGACTCCGACTCCGGGCAGAATTGTCGACTCCGACCGACTCCAACTCCCGGCTCCGACTCCGCAGACCTACCAGGGCTGCGGAGTCGACAGATTTTCGGTGACTCCGACTCCGACTCCGGCTCGAGTTTCTAAAATCGACTCCGACTCCGACTCCGGTCACAACTGTCGACTCCGACCGACTCCGACTCCGACTCCGCAGCCCTGTGTCCTGCAATGTCTGTGTCTGTGTCCGCCCTTACCTCCGGCTCCAGCCTCCAACCAGCCCTGCTGAGCTCTGTCGCCGGCGCGGTGTGTCGCAACGTGCTGTTTCTCCACTCCAGCCGACAGCTGCTAGGAATCGTCCTGTGCCATGCGCCATGCGACACAGCAATTGTAAGCTGCAGGTCACATTCGGACTGATTGGCTCCGCGTATGTGCATTCGGCCGGGAGCTAGTCGATATCAGGGACGTGGGTCGGACTGTTGTGGCGGCGTGCACTGTGCTGGTTGAAGTTGTATTTCTGTTAGTGAAAAGCATTAATACATAACCGTGGCCGCAGCCCAATGTTATTGTGGATTTCAGAGGGAGTGGCCAGTCAGGAGGGCCCCATGTGGGTATGGATCCAGTGTCCAGTGGGATTGGCTAAGATTTCCGGCGATTGATAAACGCTTCTATGATAGTAAACCTATTGAGTTATGAGGGGAGGTCACGTGACGGACCTGACCTTACTAAACTCTTGTGAAAACACGACACATACGAACGGTAAGAAACCGACAACTCTTCTTTCTGCCAAGTGTCATCTTTCTGTGAAGGATTTCTTGGCACTGAGTGTTCAGAAATTGCGTTGTTTTTGGACTGTGCAGAGGCTCACGAGCGACAACATAGGTCAACAACCTGACCTACCTTAAATATGCGACTTGTACCATAAGATCCAGCTTGATCAAAAGATAGGACATGTCAAATTTCATCTCTTTATCTCAAAAGAATTTTGAGCTATCGTAAAAACCGCCAGTGTGGCACCATATCGCCTCCGCGCGCGGTCGGAAGGTAAAAGTTCGCCGGCTCTAACTAAACAAATAGTCGTCGTATCGCAAATTCATTGACGGCGTTCGAAGCGTCGTTCAATTTACTTTCGAAACATATCCTAACATTACCATTTAACTGCCTAGCGCAATCACCAACAAGCAAAAGTTCCGCGCATCCCTCCTCATACAGTGTTAGCGGCGGCCGGCCGCCGGCCGCGGACACGCCTAAGAGCTGGACTTTTTGATGACGTCTTCGGGTGACGTCATGTCGTGTGTGACGTTTCGTGGGCAGGTAAGGAAAAGTCACCACCGCTGGCGAACATTGGTGCGGTAAATGGCAAACACAAATGCTGCGCAGAAAAGACAAATGTGTAACTTCAGACAACATTCGTTCGGACGACAATGTCAAGGCGAATCAAGAAGTTCTTCGTGCGATTGTTAGGTAGTTATCTGTCTTGCTATTTTAGTATTATTGTTATTAGCAGTTGATTTGTGAAATGTATTATCAAAATCAATGTTTATTGAACGCAGATTCAGTTTATTGTACCTAGGTACCCTTACACCTTACACTTCACTCATCTCAAGCTGTTCAAACACCCTTGACAAAGTCGATTAAGATGAAACGCTGGGTATAATTTATACCGTGTTTTCTCTGCATTATTAACATATTCATCATATATACAATATAAGGGCCACATGCTTTTTACAGGGAGACATGTCAGACAGCCCAGTAGGATGAGGCTTCGTCAAGCGTCATTTTTAGCAAAGCTTTTCTTGCCTAAAATCCAGTCTGCAAAACATGGCAGGGCTTACACTTTGGCTAACACTTGACTCCCAGCTGTTGTGTCTTTGCTATGCGATGTTAAACCTATAAAACATCTTACTTTTCATGTATGCGCCATGACTCATGTAATCTTTTCACAGCCAGGACGCTCCTAAGGTACCTACTGGGAATGTGGGGAGTGCAGCAGCATCAGTGCAGCACCGATGGTCGCATGCGACGGCTGCGATAAATGGTACCACTTCCGTTGTGCGGGACTGACTAAGGAGCCAGGTAAGCGCAAATGTTTTCTGGCTCAGTATTTTTGTTGCAGCTATAGTGATCAATGAAATATTTTCCGCACTGTTCAGCCAAACATGTATTTCAAACAATCTGCTTCCCAACCAAGGGTGTCGCCACAGGGGGGGGGGGGGGACAGAGGGAATCTCGTCCCCTCCACTTTTTAAAATTTTAACATTACGCCTATGGCGTTGCATGGAAAGAATCGACTTGAAATGGTCCTCGTCCCCTCCAAAATGGTCAATGTCCCCTCCAGTCGTCGCACCGTGGCGTCGCCCCTGTTCCCAACTACACAAATTTAGTCAAACAATGTGCCAATATGGAATTTTCAGGTTCAGTTGAATGAAATAGGAACAATGATAATTGTAGATTACGTATACCTGCAAGAGAGGAAAACAGAATACATTGTATTGCTTGTCCTTCACCGATACTGTTATTTTTCCATTTCTAGAAACACCGACATGGCGATGCAGGTGATACTGCCTGGTGAGGCCGCGGTCTCCGGAATCGCCTGCAGACGAAGTCACCTGGCGTCCATCTGCACATCACTTGCAGCAGTGAGGCCTGCTGACAGCGTCTGGCAGTGTCGGCAACGTGCCAGCCAGCTATCTGGAGTCCTGCTCACCGCAGGTCGCCGACAGGAAGGGGCGACGCATCGTCTCCGAGGTCGCCTCAGCAGCAGTGAGACCCCACTGGCCGTCTTCTTAGGCTTCAACTAGATTGCGAACAACCTATGCTGAGACAACGCCCATGACGTGTGATCCGGTACCGCTACCGCACTGCGTGCCTGTGCCCGCCGTGAGCCGCTAGTGCATGGGTTCGACCATGAGAATATGTGTTTATGTTGCTTTTACTATTGTTTATACGTTGAAGTGACGAATTGTTTATTTTTCGCAAGCCTCCACTGTCCGGTTGCCTGCAGCTCCATGCAACGCCAGCTGTACTGTTGTTTTAATGTTGTCTCTCCGCTCAGCTGTACTGTTGCCTCTCCGCTCATAACAACCTATGCTGAGACAACGCCCATGACGTGTGATCCGGTACCGCTACCGCACTGCGTGCCTGTGCCCGCCGTGAGCCGCTAGTGCATGGGTTCGACCATGCGAATATGTGTTTATGTTGCTTTTTATATGTACTGTTGTTTATACATTGAAGTGACGAATTGTTTATTTTTCGCAAGCCTCCGCTGTCCGGTTGCCTGCAGCTCCATGCAACGCCAGCTGTACTGTTGTTTTAATGTTGTCTGTCCGCTCAGCTGTACTGTTGCCTCTCCGCTCATATATGACACCCTCTATATGAATGGCACTACTGATTGTCACACCCACTGTCCGTATTGTCCGTAGTGGTGTCTACGCCCATGTTAATACAGCGTGCAGAATCCAGATTCTATTGAGGAGAGTTGAGCCAAGTCACCATAGGCTCGGGAAGAGAGCAACGTGGAGGCCCACTGCCCCTTCCCCGGCCCCCACTGGGGGCGCCAGCCACTCCAACTTTTGACTGGATGTCAAGAGCGTCGCCACGAGGGGAACGAGTCGCCGGCCAGCCAAGGTAGCCAACGGCGTGTGAAGGTTGCCTGACCTCGAGGAAACTGAGATGGCACCAACGGAGGTTTTGTTAAAGGGACCCTCCCACCTTAACATTAGTTTTGAGTTGAGATAGCCAAGTTTGCGGCCAGGCTCAGAAACCACCATTTATCCTGGTCGCAACCCCCGCAGCTTTATGGTGTTCAAGAAATTTCCTCCCTTTACTTGCAGGGTGGGACCAGCGTGGTCCCTATCTCTTAACCATTACGGGAATCTGATGACGTCATCAGGCTTTCGAACGTCCGTTAAATGTTTGACTAAAACGTTTTGTAGCACGCGGTGGTATATGCTGCTTTGCGCGCAACAAATGCCGCACTTTCAAATAAAGTCGCTAGGAACAGCGGAGATCCCAAAAAGTAAACAAAAGTAAAAGTCTAATATCTTGAAAACCGGTGAATATTTTTCGATGAAATTTGGTAGATATTCGTGTTTGCTCTTTCTGAACCGAGCGACATCACTTTCATGCCAATTCATTAACTTTTTTGAAGGTGGGAGGGTCCCTTTAAGTAGGCGACCAAAATTCGAGCGGCAGCAACCTGGGCACCTTCACAGATAGCAGTGCCGCGTATCAGGGCGCCTTCGACGTTGAGCTGGGCGCCGATCATCAGGACGCCGGGGGAATATGACCCAATATCCCCCGTAAATATGTGCCTCGGAAGGGAGACCCAACCATAAAACTGAAAGCTCGCCGTATTTTATCCACTATTTTTCGAGCAGGTCCATAGATTTCCGTCCTCAAAAGTGCGGGGATATTCCCCAGTGTTTGAGTTGGATGGGACTATAGTGGCGTTTACACCGACAGGAGATTCCCATTGCCGGCTGTGGGAAACTACTGTCGGTGTAAACGCTATTCATATTTCCTGCGTCACCCCTGTGGGGACGCCCTTACTCCATGGTGCCGAGCTTATCAATTTGGATATCAATGGAATCAAAATCTCTTATCGATCGATGAAGAACTAAATTACCCCGACCCGGAGAGCGTCTTTGGAATCAAAGCAGTAGCACATGACGCAAGACTTCAGGCAAATAAATCCTTCTTGTGTGAAATAAAACATTTGTGTATTGATAAGCACGTTTTATAAGCAATGGTAGCAAGATTCTCCATGTATTTGGTCAGAGTGATAATTTAGTAGCAGATACTTACCGTCGCATTTCGTTTTTTTTAATTAATAATTTAAATTGTCAGAACTAGCAACATGTCTCTTCACTCAACAATAATTACAAAAGTGAAAAAGAAATGATAAATTGCTTATATTTTGGTGAAACTAAAAATTAATTCAGCACATATTTTTTTTACAGCGTTGAAGTCCAGCTCCAAAGGACAGCTGACGATCGTAGCGGAGCAGGCTGTTTGGTACTTCTTCACTACTTCTTAGAAGTACCCGTTAGTACCGATAATGTCTCACATAATAAGCTATTGGAACAAAAATATCCATGTTCTTCTAATTATTCTCCTTTCACACTTAAAATAAATACTTTTGAAATGCATTTACTAATTAATTTCACAAAAACGGCTTGAAATTTTACAACGTTAAAATACTTATTCCAATTTCCACCATGAAACCACCACTATATTACTTGCTTACAGAACCGTGCGCACAGTGCGCGCAGTTTTATCGTGACGTCAGAGGGTGCTTCCTCAGTGGCGCCCCCTGGCGGGGAACGCGTGCAAAAAGTCCAGCTCTTAGGCATGTCCGCCGGCCGCTGACCCACATTCGCGTCATCAGGGAATGCCGCAACTAATTTATTGTTTCCAACTTTTTTCCCGGAGCGTTCTACCTGGTTTATATAGCCTTGGTTATTACTTACCAATCTTGCTTGATCTGGTTTCTTAAAGGGACCCTCCCACCTTCAAAAAAGTTTATGAATTGGCATGAAAGTGATGTCGCTCGGTTCAGAAAGAGCGAAAACGAATATCTACCAAATTTCACCGAAAAATATTCACCGGTTTTCAAGATATTGGACTTTTACTTTTGTTTACTTTTTTGGGATCTCCGCTGTTTCTAGCGACTTTATTTTAGAAGTGCGGCGTTTGCGGCAGATGTTGCGCGCAAATAGCATATACCACCGCGTGCTACAAAACGTTTTAGTCAAACATTTAAAAATCGTTAGATATTTGCGCTGACGTCACACATTCAGAGGGGTATTCCTAAGCATTAGCCCCTCTGAATCAAAATGCTGCAATTTTGAAATTCAATATTTCCGATTTAAGGCATTTCTCGATGTTGTGAGTGCCGAAACCGGTAATTGTGAGCCAGGGACCCCATTTTGGCTATCTCAACTCAAATCTAATGTTAAGGTGGGAGGGTCCCTTTAATAGGAAAGATCATTTTCCTCGGGTCAGATAAGGAGTTTTGCTACGGTTTTATGATTATTTTTGCCTAAAATGATCAAAGATAAAAAATCAATATTTACCCAAGGAGCTATTGAAATTTTTGTTATGTAGGAATAATTATTTTTATCTTTGAAGCAGGGTAAACAGTGTGTGGGTGGTGGAACTCGGAAGCTTATACAATGCATGATCAATTTCATATTGTGTAGTTCAAAACCAACTGCACGTTGATTGGCTGATGTCAATGTTGGTCTCTGCCAGCAGTGGCGGATCCAGGGGGGGGGGGGGGGGCAAAATGGGCATTTGCCCCTCCCAAACGGCATAATTTTAACATTATGCCTATGGACGAGGCATGGAAAGAATTGATAAATTGTTATGGCTTGCCCCCCAAAACTCTGAGCTGGATCTGCCACTGTCTGCCAGAGGTGGCTGATTCTCGGCATTCTTTTGTAAGGCACCACATCCCTGTGTAACTTGTTAGGCACTAACATTGGAATGAGAAATGGAATGAACTGCCTAGGGTGATTGTGGGGCTGTAAGTCCTATTCTCCTGATTCTGATTTATGCTAGTCTCAGCTCAAGCTACAAAACTGCTAGTCCAATTCTAAAACCCATGTAAAAAGTGGTGTATTTCTAAAAAAAAAACTAGATTATAAGGTTATATTTGAAAACATATATATGTCATAATGCTGTTCATACAAGTACTTCGCCATTTACTTGGGCTAGTGATGTTTGATTTCAATTTGGACCTGTGACATTTACCTGTTCTGGTTTCAATTTGATATGAAGATATAAGAAATAAAGGTTAAACTGTGTCATTTCTATTTTATTTTACAGGGGGTCCCAAAGCCAGGAGGATAAAATTAAGATAAAGGATAACCTCTTACCTCTATCAATCACTTTTTAAAATCCATGCCTACCAACTTAAAAATGTTGTGAAAACTTTTAAGCTTTCCATCCCCTACCGACCACATCACAGTTGACATCAAGATTGCATTGGGAGGGGGGGGGGGGGGGAATTTGTGTAAGCAAGTAAAGGGCTTTAAACCTCATAGTGCATTGCCTTTGTGATGTAGAATACCTATTACTTTACTTTATATAATGTTCATCAATATATACTACTTCATCAAACAGGTGTTGGCTGCTTCAATTTTCCTTACCAATGACTGTTTATTTCAGAGCTCCAAAGAGAACCATGGACAAGGTTGAATATACAGCTGTACCAGTGGATGATAATGAAGTGTCGCTGAAACAGACAGTTAATTATGATTCACCTTTTAGATACGAATCAGCATTTGATTATCGCTCAGTTGCCAAGTTTAGTAAAGCTTCTTTTCCGTCAAAATCCTATTTTACATTTTCCAAGCAAACAAACCATGCACAAGAAAATGGTGAGTTAGACGTTTTGGTGCAAGTGTCCTAAATTTTATCCACTTTTGTTAATTTTGCACTGCTTGCCATTACCAAGCCTTATATTGTTGACGCTATATTTTGTTTTTACTCTGCTATTAAGCAAATTTATTCATAGGTATGTGCCTGTAGGTCAAACTCATTCTTAATATGGTTCATGAATTGTGAATAACTATAGGTTTAGTTCTTGCCACCCACCTTCTGGTAATGTCATCTTAAGTGTTCCTATTCCTATTTTCACATTCCACACATCATGGTGCCATAAACTAGTGATGCATAGTATACCGTAAAACGGGGTGTTAAGGGACAGTTTTGAGGTGTTTTGTTATATAACTCAAGAAGGGTTGGGGATAGAAGCATCAACTTGTCAGCATTTTATGTGGAATTTGGTGCTTTGCATGCCTGCTACATTAAAGTTTTAAAAATATACACATGCATATTATTTTTTATTATTTTTCATCGCTGTCCCTTAGCACCCCAATGTGGGGTGTTAAGGGACACCTAAATTATTCCAAGAAATGGTCATCAAATGCCCACAATTGGGGTGTGAAAGGGCACACAATTTATTTACTGAGATGCTTTGCATATTCTGTCACAAAACAAGTCAGGTTCATTCAATACTAATGGCCTTTTTAGCCAATTGCATATAATGCAGTTTACGCTTCTGGAAAATGTGCTAATTATAAGGTAAACAGAACTAAAAGTACCCTTCTGTCATCAACAAAAACCCATTTTGAAGCTAGTCACTTGTCATTATGTTGCCTTCTTTGTTTTGACCTTTTTATGATGACATCACATTTACCTACATCAGTCTTCATTGACCCATCATTGTAAAAGAGAGTGTTAAGGGAGTTTTGAGGTGTTTTGTTCTATAACTTGAAATGTGTAAGAGATGAAAGCATGAACTTGCCAGCAATTTAAGTGGAATTTGGTGTTTTCCATGCCTAATGAAAGAAAAATTATATTTATATATTATTTTTTATTTTTCTTCCCTGTCCCTTGGCACCCCACATCCACCTCAAAATACGCATGTGTCCGGAAAAGAGGAAGAGGATGATGAATGAATGGGTGGATTTGTATAAGTTTTTCAGGAAACATGTGCAATACATGTGACAATACACCTATGCATTCATTTTACCTGTATACCTACTAGTTTATGTGGTACACACAGAGTTTTGGAGATGTCTCAATTTTGTGAAAATGTAGCATGATTTTCAAAACCATTTTTGAACCAAATCACTTGCATGAAAAACCATGCCATTTTGCCCTATAGTCAAGAACAAAACAGTGTCAACTACCACACTCAAGTTTTTATTTAACCTTCTCAAATTAGGAACTTAACATGACTCAAAGTTTTTCCCACACAACTGTCCCTTATCACCCCACTGTCCCTTAACACCCCATTTTACGGTACCTAACTTCTGAATGCAAACCTAACTGACTGTACCACCGCCTCCACACCTGCCCTAATCTGTGCGCGTCTGCCGCCGCTGACGCCTTCTGTCCGCCGCTGATGCTTTCTGTCCGCCGCTGACACCTTCTGTCCGCCGCCAGCGGCCGCTGACGCCTTCTGTCCGCCGCCAGCTGCCGCGGACGGCGACTGTCTGACGCGGCTCGTCTCCGGCCTGCTGCTGTTCGTCGTGCTCTCACTGACGGTGCTCACGCTGCCCGTGAGCGGCTGGTGGACGGTGCGCCGGCTCTCGCAGTGGCAGCGGCTGGTCGTGTTCCGTCTGGGGAAGGTGTTGCCGGCGCGTGGGCCCGGCTGGGCGCTGGTGCTGCCTGGCATTGACACCACTCAGGTGGTGGATCTGCGCAACAGGAGCATCCTGGTGCCGCCGCAGCAGGTACGGGACACAGCTGGCCGAGCGCTACCGAATAGGGTATACAACAGAAGTGCCATCTTGTAGTAAGCTGAGTCCAGGCTCATCTGAGAAAGTTTCAGTTTTTGAAATTGCCCGACCATGACTGAGCACCACGTGCAATGATATGCGTATTTATTATAGCCATGATGTTAAGCGAAGCTCATCTTCATAATTTTTGAAACGGTGGATGTGGATAACGGTGGATATGTTTTATCACACTTAGCCCCATTCGGCTAATCGTTTCCCGTCGCCAAGAACCGACTATTCTCCAGTCACCTCACTGTCCCCCTTTGCCTCCCCCCGCCGCCATCAGCTGCTAACGAGCGACGGCGCGGTGGCCGAGCTTGGTGCCGAGGTGCTGTACCGGGTCTGTGACGCGCACACGTTCGTCGGCTCCTGTGTGGACCCGCAGGCCTCGCTGCGGTCACTGTGCCGCAGTGTTCTGGTCAATACACTGGCCTCTCAGGAGGTGAGGGTAGGGTAATATACCGCAGTGTACTGGTCAATACACTGGCCTCTCAGGAGGTGAGGATGGGTGGGGTGGTCTTCCGCAGTGTGCTGGTCAATACACTGGCCTCTCAGGAGGTGAGGGTGGGGTAATATGCCGCAGTGTACTGGTCAATACACTGGCCTCTCAGGAGGTGAGGGATGGGGTGGGATAGAGCGATGGATGGAGGTAAGTGTCTCTCAAAGGTTGATAATGGATGCTATTTGATTGCTATTTGCTATTTGCTATTTGATGTTATTTGAAGGTTGATTTGGATGCTAGAGTGATGAGGCGATTGTGAGCGTAAATTTGCGTGAGATAGAATGGGATAGAGGTGTTTGCAAACTGTAAATTGAAACAAAACGTTGGGTTTGCTTGTAAATTTATTTATATTTGTATGTTACCTTATTACGGAGCGAGCGAAGTCTTTCCTTAGATTGGCGGAAATTTCTGAGTATGAGCGGCCGGCCGTGCGGACGCTTTTGCGAGGCTTATATCTCAGCAACCACTTGGCTGATTTACACGCGGTAATTTTTGTAGGGTAGCTTCATTCCTTCTACCAAGTATTGGACTATTCCCGATGCATATAGGTGACCCCTTATGCACGTGCCACGTGCAAAACGAAGAGGTGTCAGTTTTGTAATTGTTGCAATATCTCGGTAACTACTTGGCCGATTGCGCTGAAAGTTGGCATGTAGGTAAGCACCCACTAGGCACTGCATATCCATGTGCCAGAGTTGGGGTGCTGCTGCACGTGCGCACGTGCAGGGGTCGTTTCCAGATCTCGAGAACGGCTGGACCGATGGCGCTCAAATTTGGTACACGGTTAGGGACCAGTTAGTAGGGTGCCGTGCACAAGTCAGTTGGGACCCATTTTGCACGTGCGCACGTGCAGGGTGCCGCTTCCAGATCTCGAGAACGGCTGGACCGATTGTGCTCAAATTTGGCATATCGCTAGAGACCGGTTATTAGGGTGCCGTGCACAAGTCAGCTGGAGGTACCCCCTCGAAATTTCGCACGTGCAGGGCTCACCCTCTCGCTCGCTCCGTTAATCGCCCCAAAAGGCGTTATACTGGTTTTAACCGAAGGTTTGTTGTCAATAGTTAAAACACTATTCTTTAGAATTGTGTTTTTCTATTGAAAAACAAATCTGAGTTCCCTGACAATTTGGCAAAAGCTGCCTGAGATCAGTACAACTTGATGCTCTTGAAAACGGCTGGTCCAAATATTCTGATTTTTTCAGGATTTCTAGTGGGCCAGGTGATCTACGTTCTGGTATGGGTCTCCCCTCCGCGGACCATCTGGTGCACGTGCCACGTGACTTTAAAAATTCCCGTGTTAAGCCAATGGGGAAAATGAAAAAATGCGTTCCACGGCAGATTGCTCGAAAACGATCCAAACGACCCCCCATTTTCTTACATGCAGATCAACCACCATTCGGTGCACTACCCATGGGTATGTCGCAAAGTGGCCGGAAAAGTCCAGAACCACGTGCCACGTGCCGTTGAAAATAACCCTGCACACCGGAAATTGGGACTTTTGGTCATTTCGGCGCACCCATGATGCATACTATGGCGTGGGTGACCAAACAATGGGTGTCATCCGGTCGGCAACTGTTTAAGGTGTCGTCCAGTGGGCCAAAGTGGTAGTTTCAAACTTTTGGGATCCACCACTCTGGGGATTCTTTTTGACAATATACTCACGTTTCTTGGCGCAATGTTCATTCCACCCAGCCGGTCGTCAATGCGTTAGATGACCCAAATGACGATTGACCTGAAGGAAGTTGGGGGCGAGGAACACGCACGTGCCATCCGTTTTTTAATCGGGCGCTTTCATCTAGGAGATTTTTGCAGATATCTTTTTGATTTGTGAAAATGACCAGCCTAGCGGTATGCCAGCCGCTGATAAATTATTATCTTGCTGCGGCCGGGCGCTTATTTGCGGTGTTTGCGTTTGGCGGCTGGCGGGCGACTTTTAGTCGTTTTCGGTTAGCAGTTAGCGTCGGTGCGGTGCGGGCGGTTTTATTTTTTTCGGCGTTTCGGCGTTTTTTCTGTGTGGTTTGCGGCGGTCGGGTGATTTTTTGCCGTTTGCGTTGGCTTTTCGGGCGTGCGTTTTACACGTTTTGCGGTGTTTACGTTTTGCGGCGGGCGGGCGTTTTGTGTTTTTTGCGGTGTTTGTCTTTGGCGGCGGGCGGGCGGGCGGGCGGGCGATGCGGGCGGTTTTCTTCTTTTTTTTTGCGTCGTTTGCGGTGTTAAATTTGTTTGCGGTTGGCGGGCGGTTTTATTGTTTTGCGGCGTTTTTGCGTTTTTTTATTTGCGGTTTGCGGCGGGCGGGCGTTTGTTTATTTTTTGCGACGTTTGCGTTGGCGTTTCGGGCGTGCGTCTTGCGCGTTTTGCGGTGTTTGCGTTTTCCGGCGGGCGGGCGTTTTTCACAATTCAAAGTCCAAACCTTCGGGCCACAGCGCTCCTCGAAAAGCGCTGCCCTCGAGTATACTAGCACTGCTACCGACATGCACTATCACTCGCTATTATGGTGGTGGCATTGCCAATGGTCATGTTCACCCGAGAGTTGCCAACCGTCGTGCTGCAACGTGTATTTGAGGCTCGTGTGTTAGGTTAGGAGGAGAGTGCACATTGCACATGACACATGCCTTTTTTCAGCTGGCTGCGATAACGAGAAAGGCCCCGGAGACGGAGGAGGCCGTCCTTCTCTCCATCAACAGCACCCTGAAAGACTGGGGCATGGAGGCATCATCAGTCAAATTGTAAGTGCCGAGCGTGCATATAACCTGCGTCATAGCGTCATCAGTTAATCGTAGCGCGACATGCATGTTTGCCACCTTTTCATGCTTCAGCGTTGTTTCAGCAAATTAGATCATGCCATGCATCTGTGTCACTTATGCAAATTATACCAATACAACGTTTGTGTGACAAATTTGTATTAGCATAAGATTTAAGTGACCCACTGCTTACTTTGCCGACATGTATGATGACAACAAACGATTTGTCACAGTTTGAAGGCCATTTCTGCTTCTGAAGGCGTGTAGCCGACAGGGGGTCATTGGGTGCTGGTTCCAGGAATCTTGGCTCTGCGGGTCATCCAGACCTAGCTGGCAAGGCATGCTTTCAAACCCGGATGTGCGCGTGTATTGTACCATCATGCTATCTACCTAACTGCAAGCTGAACTCCTCTCCGCAGAGTTTATCTTTTAAATAAGCCAACTTTTGGTATTTGCGACCCAAAGATGGTGAACGGCCTCTAAATATGTGGTCCCTTGTAACCCACTAGTTGTCACGCTCCTAACTGGAAGTTTTGTTCGGTTTCGCAGCTACCGCCAGTGACACCGTCGTCTCCGTTTCCGTTTCAGTTCTGAGGTGAAGGTCCATAAGGAGGCCGAGCATCTATCGGCGGTGAATCCTCTTCTGCGTCAGCTGGGCGGCATGCTGGGCGGGGGCGGGGGCGGCGGGCGGACCATGGTGGCCGGCCAGGCGCCGCTCACCGCCTCCTGGCTGCCGCCGCAGCCGGACGGCGCGACAGCAGCGCCCCTGGCGGCGGGAACACTAGCGCCCCTGGCGGCGGGAACACCAGCGCCTCTGGCGGAGGACTGTGAGACTGCGGCGGCGCTACGGGAGGCCGTGGCGCGGCTGCCCGTCAACACGGGTCTGGCCTCAGGGGTGTTCCGGATCGAGACCACATCGCCCGAGGGCCTCTACCACGTGATTATTGGAGAAGGTGAGCAGTTTGAGCGCCTGAGTGCTGCACCGTGATTTAGCCAGTCACCGGTCTTGATTTACCAGCAATTGAGTCTTCTTAGCTTTAGCATGGATACATGTTTAGCACTTATGATTTATAAAATATCATGACACACGGATGGAGATTGGACGGACAACTTATAAATCATAATATAGATTGATATGTACAGTCCACAGCATAAGTAATGTGCGGTTTCAGTCATGGGTATGGTCTGCTTCTGAAGCTTAGAACGATTAGCCGACTACAATGAAACTTTGAATGTAGCTTACATGTGTCGTCATTCGTCACCCTTGCAGCTGCGACTTTATCTATTAACGTCTTCCTTTCGATCACTCCGCATTAATAAATCGCCATTCAAAGCCATTCGCTGAGAATGGTAAAACTGCACATTACTTTAGCGGTGGGCTGTACTTTGTGAACACATTTTCAGTGGTATTCATTTAATAAAATTGATGCAAAATCGCCAGCAGGAATTCAGACCTTATTTTTCAACTGTTTGGCTTTGTCTGATTGCATTAACTTTGCATACATTGTCCGATACTGTCGATGTTTGATACTGTCGACATGGCTTATGTCACTACGACTATGCAGCACCGCCTGATTATTTTTATCAGCTGTAAAGGCAAGGGATTAGAACAGCAAACTAACCATAGCTGAATGCCAACTCCTATCTGAAGTGACTGAGTACCACATTGGTGTGTCCGAACAAAAAGAACTGCCGTCCGCCAGTCGTGCTTTTCTGACTGCATACTAACCCTCGCGCTCTAAACGCCATCACAATTTGACCTGTGACCTTTGTATGTGATTTCCCGCGACCTGACCTCGATGACCTGACCTCTGTGTGACCTGTGACCTGTGTGACCTTTGTATGTGATTTCCCGCGACCTGACCTCGATGACCTGACCTCCTGTGACCTTTGTATGTGATCTCTCGCGACCTGACCTCGATGACCTGACCTCTGTGTGACCTTTGTATGTGATCTCTCGCGACCTGATCTCGATGACCTGACCTCTGTGTGACCTTTGTATGTGATCTCTCGCGACCTGATCTCGATGACCTGACCTCTGTGTGACCTTTGTATGTGATCTCTCGCGACCTGACCTCGATGACCTGACCTCTGTGTGACCTCCCTGTGACCTCTCTGTGTCCAGGTGTGCGCGATGTGCGCCCGGGACCGTGTCCGGAGCTGACCGCTGACGTCACCGTCACGCTGACCTCGGCTGACCTGCGTCAGCTGATCAGCGGTCAGCTGAGTCCGGCGGCGGCCTATAGCGGCGGCCGGCTGCGACTGCAGGGCAACGTCCACCTGTTGATGGCACTGGGTACGCTGTTCAGGGAGGCAGGGGCGGGGATATAGGGCAACGTCCACCTGCTGATGGCCCTGGGCACACTGTTCAGGGAGGCAGGGGCGGCGGTGTAGGTGGAGAGTGGGTGGGCACAGAGGGCAGGCGAGGGGGACAGGTGCGGGATCAGTGAGGAGGGATGAGGATTGGAGTGGGCAGTGGAGAGGAAGTATTGTGGGGACTGTATTAAATATGTGACTGGATTCAATCGAGAGGGAAATGGGCGCCGATGACCGCTGAAAACAAGGTGCTGTAAAATCACCAATGATCATCAATCTATTTAGACGGAAGAGTTAACTACAGGATATGAAACAGATTAATGAAATCTTGTGTTGGTTTACGTCAAATAATGCCCCATGTCATTTGGTGAATCCAATGTCTACAAATGGGACAGTGAAAGCTCTGACCTACCGATGGTTTAGTTAGAACGCGGCTCCTTGCGTGTTCACTTTACTCAGCCGCTAAGCTCCCGTAACAAGTCACAATCGAATGTCTTTCTTTTAATCACTGCTGTACTGTGGTTAGCGTAAACATGTGTAGGCACTCCAGTAGTCGTGTTCCGCACTGATCGGACAAAATACCGTAACGCTGTGCCTTTGTCAATGCTCTAGATGTTGTGTTGTTTGGCACTAGTTTGTAGTGTAATTTCGTCGGCGTTGACCCATCCTTGCCTCCTTCCTTATCAAGATGTGGCCATGTAGATCTCTGTGTCTTGAAGAGACATGTGGCGTTCGTTTTATTTTATAGCACACTGATTTGCCACCATGGGCATTAGGCATTACTTATCCCGCCCTTATGTGTTCTTGGAGGTTGCGTTGCACGGCCTCGCTAATGTTAAATATGCCGCGGCAGAGCAACAGGCTACATCTAAAGGCCGGTTTTCGCGAGACTGCACCGGCAATAGACGGCTTTCGTCGCTTTGCCACTGTCTTAAGACCGAATTATGTCGTGGTGTTGACTGCCCATCCACACAGGCCAGGCCACATAGGCTAGAAGGGCCCCTCCCGGCCACACCCAATGATTCGCCCCGGTCCGATGGGGGCGGTACGTATCTAGTCGCTGTACCGGCCGGGGGTCCTATCGCCACTGATTCAGGCTCTGTGCCGCGTCCGATTGTGACCCCAATCCCCACTCAACGGCAGCCCGGGACGCGTGATAGCCAACCGGGTGGAGGGGTGTCGTGCAACAATCGCTTGTTTGAACAGTCAGTCTAAGATTATACGGTGCTCTTTATCACGTGATGCACTAAAGAATACTTGGTCATTCGTCAAATTGGTTTTTATTTTGTTTGCTTATGTCTTTGTGAACCAATTATGTGTTTTATCGTTTGTCTTAGCTGCCAGAAATCATTACGACTCTCCAGTTTGCCACCCTAGTTGTTAGCATCGTCGATTAGTGCAATTGATTTGTGTTCACACCCCGATCAAATAAGTGGTCAAGTTTTATGCAATGTCTGTAATGTGTTCTTGCGGCACGAATATGTTATGCTGTAACTTGTGAATGACTCCAATGTGTTTGGAATATAAATATGTGAATTGATCTTTTTCTTGTTGAGTAATGATTGTGATGATTTTCCCTTGCCCCGGGATTCCTTGTGATAAGATAATTTTTACGCTTTAACGTCGTAACCCATTCACACTACGTATATTCAGTCATCATTTTGCATGTGTATGCGTAGAAGCTTCAAAGCAATGTAATAAATTCTCCGTTTCTTACTAATTTTCGATTTACTGATAAGAAATTAGTGTAACTGCATTGCCTAAACTGCAAGGATGATGCCTAAAATCCCAACACGGGATAGTCATCTACATTCTACAATCCACCTGCTGTGATGGAGCAGCGTCTGCCAACTCCCCCTATCGCCCCTCCCCCTCCCCCTCCCAGCTGACGTGTCGCTCCTCCCCCCCCCTCCCCAGCTGACGTGGCCAAGACTCGAGGCTGAGTGTCGCCGGCCCCGGCCCCTCACCGTGTGCGGATTATGTCACAGTGCGCGGGTTTATGTGCGCCCTGCGGCTGACGCAACGCGCCACCCCACCTCCTATGATTTATATCACCCTCAGATTATTTCATATTTTATACCCTGTGCTCCGGGTAGGGGCAGTAGAGGCATATTACAAGCTGGGTGATCTCGAATGACCCATTTTACGTGGATGTCTTTTATTTTTATGTCTGAGCTGAGTCAGATTTTCTAGGTGGCTGGGTTCGATCCCAACAGGGGGCCGTGTTTTTGTCAGTGGGGGATTTCGTGTGGTCACTGGTGGTGCTGCTGTAGTTTGAACGGTGATGAGGAAAAGGGCGGCAGCCTTGACAGGGTTTGTCGATGTCTTTCTCGGGATCTGGTGGGAAGTTTCAGCGATCACTGAGTTCATCACATCTACCGTCGCTGAGGAGAGAAAAAAAAACTTAACAAAATTGCATAGGACTGCTATGTTTCTAATGTTGCTTGAATTTCATTGAAATCTTTGAAACAGTTCTTACGCTTCAAGGATCAAGCTGCAAGCAGCAGCTTTCAAGTAGCTCTACATACACGGCTCTAATGCTGCCACGTCCACAGGTCATGAGTGGTTCAAATGGCTCAATCAAACTTTGCACTGAACTCTGAAGCCATAGTGCCAACTGCCATCCTCGTTCGTCGATAGCAGCTTTTCGATGAGTCGAGCTGCAACACCCGGCAAATGAGTAATATATTGGCTAATTCAACATGACGCGCCTTATAGTGGCGGAGTTCGTCCCGTCTTGGCAGGTGTGCTTCAGATATTGTTCAGTTCAGGTCAACAGGCATTGTCTTTCATCACCCCTCCATAAACCACGCACTTTCCAGCGCCTCACGCTTCTATTCGTAGCTCAGACATATCCGGAAACATGAATGCATATTGCATACGTTCGGGGCCTGTCATTTCCCTGTTCTCGTCACACCACTCGGCCTTTTCTCCTATCAATCACCGTTTTATCCGACGCTGCCGCCGCTCCTGCCGTCATCATCGCGGCTCGCTGTGAGTGGTTCGCGTCAGCAGTATCCTGAACACCGTCAGCGCCTCCCCGGGCCCTCCCCCTCCCCCACTCCTCCGGTCGCCGCAAATTTGCGTGGCCAGCTCGGATGACGCCGGTGCCGGCGCGTGCGGCTCGCGAAAATCGCGCGGCACGCGGCCGCCACCATTGTAGTCTATTTCGGCGGCGGCGCGACGTGCCACCGGCGCGCTCCGGCGCCGCGGAGACCGTTCGTCGGCGCCGACGCGCGCTCGTCGACTGCGACGGACGTGCCGCGTCGCGAATGCCGCGCGGCGCCGGCGCGCTGGCGGTGCCGGTCGCGCGCGACGCTTCGACAGGTGACGGCTGAAATGGGCTCCTCTCGGCGTCGGTGTCGGGTGAAATGGGCGTGTCGCAGATACCCGCTACCAGCCGAGCTACTAGAGGGGTTGCCGGCTCCGGGAGAGGCCGCCTGGAACGGCGCGAAAGACAGGCGGGAGGCACTAAGGCGTGTGGAGGCTAGAGTCGCCCGGACTGGGCACAGTCGACTCGTGAGCTGGAGTAGGTGAGCGGGCGTTTCAGTACTTATAGTCAGCCCGGCTGTTCGGCTGCAGACTAATCCTCCCTTTACATCATAGTACGAATGATGGGTAGACGACATTTCTGCTAATGTCTGTCAGCTATTCCTGGGCGTCATCGCTCTTATACGTGACTGTTATATGTAAAATGTATAAGGAAAATTTGTCGGCTGAAACAAATGTGATTAGTTTCTCACGGTCAAATGGAAGGCAGGATGTAAATATGCAGCTGAATATGAAATATATCACGCTGTGACGTCCAATTTAGGCTAAAATTATGAATGTCTATTAGGGCATGTAGTGGTATAGGAGGACTGAGGGATGTCTACGAAGGGTTTGCATTGCAAGTCACTCTAGCCACTGGAACTTGACCTTTGGTCAGGAAAGTGGGATGTTCGGTGGGATGGTAGATCAAGCAAACATATCTTGACAACACATTCTGCGAGCCACTCAGCGATAAATGTCTGAAATCTGGACTGGCAATCCAGATTTCAGAGAGTAACTGCAACTACCACTTCCACTTTGTTCATTGTAACCTTACAAACGACATCTTCTTGATATTTCTCGATCACATGATTAGGTGTAAAGACCGTTCGCATATTACTAACGTCGCCTGTTGAGATAGACTTTCATAACTTGTTTCGAATACAGCGCTGCATGCGAGCCAGGGGCGGAGCTTCCTATACAGTTGGTGGGGCAGCTGCCCCACCAACTTGGTGTTTTGCCCCACCAACTTAAGCTGATTTCTAAGACTTTGTTGCTTTGCAAATTAATCTTTTTCGCATTGAAGGGCTTTGGAGTGTCTGTTTAATGCAACATATTATATCTGTAATGATAGGAATTGATTAAGTGTGGCATTTTATTCAACATCATAATCGGACATTGTGGGTTTGACGACTTTTTGCCCCACCAACTTCCCTGGAAAAGCTCCACCCATGATGCGAGCTAAATAAGACAGGTTTCATTGTGAATTGTTATGCATGCCTTACCACGGAAACATTTTGGGTCTTTTTGCATTGGTCTTTCATTGTTGGACCATTCTTTCTCCATTTCTTCGGAATCATCATGCTCGACATGCCCAAGTTTTCGATCAGTGACAGCAAATTGAAACCAAAAGCAACGAGCAGACTTCTCCGTCTTCGCTCCCGGGACCTCTTTCCCGCCACCCTTCTCCATCTCGCCGCCACCGGCCATTGAGCGGCACGTGTCTGCCCCGTGACAGGTCATGTCGTACGTCACCCGCTGACACTATCTCGGCTCGCGGCGTCCTCCGTCAGTCTGCGACAGTTTCCTTTCCATGCCGTCCCTCATCCGAGTCCCACCCGGCGGCAGTGAGACCCTATCAGCCGGCGGCGAGCACCTGCCTCCAGGGCGGCGCGCCGAAATATGAGATCGCCGCCCCAATATCGGCGAGTGATTGGTGCGACCGACCGCTGCCGACGGCGTGTCTCCGCCGTGAGGAGGTGTGTGACAGCGCCGCGGATGGGAGACGGCGGGACGAGCCGGGGGTCGAACCGGCTGGGGGGCGGTCTATATGGAATATGAACCGTCTGTGTGCGGTAGAGCGCTAGAATCAAGGTTTCCATGAGCTTTGACAGAGGAAGGGCCACCTCTAGGGCAGTACGCTCAGCGCTGATGGAGAAGGGCCTTTTCATAAAGCAGTGCGCGGACAGTGAAGGGCCGTCTCTGGGCCATGCGCTGAGAGACGAAGGGTCGTGTTAGGGGCAGTGCGCTGACCGCCGACAGAGGAAGATACGTCTCTGGGGCAGCACGCTGACGGAGGAAGACCGTGTCTGGTGCGCGGTATGCTAACTGCCGACCTAACGACCGGTCCGACACGGTACCCGGACGCTGGCACCGGCAGGACAGTCCGACGCCAACAACCGGTCACCGTGATATTGGGATAGGCAATGACGTACAACATGATGTCGTCCTAGGGCATCAGAGAATACAACTTCTGTAGAAATATCGGAGCCTTTTGAATTGGGGATTATTTGTTACCAAAATGGTACAATTATCTACCACAAACAAGCTTTTTAGCCTTGTCAGTGCCGTCATTGAAAATGCAGCAGCCTTCACTAGACGATGAGGAAATAAATGCCAAAGGGAGCATTTTAGTTTCAAACCTATAGGGAAGCAGTATGGTACAATGAACTTGCTGAGCAGTGCGATAAAGACACACCATGATAAATGAGTGTGTTAAGTCCACCTCAACATAGATGGACTGCGGCGCAATCTATTGATGATGCTATATGAGTGAGTCAACTTACTGAACAGTGAACAGGCTGACAGCCAGACCGATAGACGACAGACTGATAACTGATAACAAATGACAGACAGACAGACAGACAGACAGACAGACAGACGGGCTGTATGAGTGCTCGAATGGACAATGATGCACTGTGGTATATCTTACTCTTACCACAACCGTTTTAGTCTTGCAGGAATTAACCCTCGCGGGCCCGGGGGGGGGGGCGTTTTTCGCCCCCCCCCCCTGGCGAATATTTGCGATAACTCCCGAACGCTTAGGGATAGGAAGGCGAAACTTGCAGTACCTTTTCTCCCATCAATTTGACATCTTCTGAAGTAAAAAATTTGGACCTAGCCCCCTTGATGACGTCACAAGGTCCATTTTTCTAGACCCCTGCACGGCAAACTTCGGCGTCACAGACGCAAACTTCAAATAGCTGCTAAAAATAGAGTTTTAGAGATAAAGACAAATTACGAGCACGGCTGTGTAGCGTTTGACCTAGAGAAAAATAGAAAAATAGTTTTGGTGACCTGAGGTCAGAGGTCAGGTCAACGACCCCGAAATGTGGTTTTAGTTTTTCGCAAATAACTTCGACAAAAATGGTCCTAGAGCTACGGCAATGGTACCATCGCATTCGCCTTGTCAAGCCGCGTCGAATGATATATATTTTGTTCGGAAAAGGTCAAGTTTCATGTTGACCTCATGTGACCTCGAATGACCTTTGGTTGACCTTGACACATGAAAGGTCGTTTATGATGGATTTGTACCCGCTGATCACGAATCTGGCATCTATTTTCCTCTAAGCCTTCATTTAGAGCTTCCGGATGGCAAAATTGTCTTATTTATTATTACTAACTTGAATCAGTGAAATAGCCTCTAGCAGGGATACTCTTCTGTGACCTTGACCTTTCAACAGCCTTGTATCGTAAGATGAACCACAAATAGGGAACTGATAAGCCTCAAAACATTTCAAAACATCTTGGAAGTTAGCACGCAAGATGTGCGAAAAAGTGCCAAGTTTGAGGTCAATTTTGAGCGTGACCTTGACCTTGACCTTTGATTTGGAGCACATTTTCAGAATCCTCAGATTCTCTTCTTTCGTTTGACACCCAATTTTGCCGGTTTGATGCAGCCTGCCGTCCTCTAGAAGGCTTACTTTGAGATCACTACACATGTGCCGGTTTTGGCCTTTGACCTTGACCTCTGACCTTGAAAATTGACCTGAGGTCAAAAATTTTAGGTGCATTAGAATCGTCTCGTAAGGACCTTTCGTTTGGTATCGCTTTCGTTTCCGTAGCTCCCTTATTTACGGAGTTAGACAGGGGGGCGAAAAACGCCCCCCCCGGGCTGCGGTGGTTGGGATTACCCCCGGGCCCGGCCGGGTTAACCGGGCACCTACAGCACATCGTACAGACTGCAGAAGATTGCAGATGGTCCACAACATCGCCCGCATTCCGTCTCCCAGACTGTGCCTGAGGCTGCGACGTCTGTGATTGTCTGCCCCGTCTCTCAGCAGTGCGTTCATGTTCAGTTATGCGAGCCAATAGCAGCTGACGGCAGACAGCTGCCAATAGCAGACCGGCCTTACCACCCCGCACGCTGAATATTGGCTACTCGTTTGCATCGATATCACTGAGGCGGCACTGATTGGTGGCTAATTTGCTCTCTCTTGGTACGCTTTTCTGCCTTCCTGAATGACAGAAAGGAAATACGAGTTGCTCTGTGGACGGGGAATGAAGATTGGAGAATAAAAAAAAAAAAAACAGGAAAGAAAAATGAGTGATGCTTCCTAGCTACATACCTAAATCACAAGAAAAGTGAAAATAAAATCTTCCATTATCAAAAAAGTTCATTATTGAAAATACATAATGCATGCTTTTTTCATTTGTAGTATTGAAATGTAACAACTGCTTCGTTTTTTTTCTTTACAAAAAGTATAAGGACATAAGCGCCGCGCGGTCTCTCTGATAATAAAGTGCTTTATCTTCCTGATATCTTGTTTCAATATCTCCTCCATTCCGCTACTGTTCCCCCTGTGCTCAGTCCCCCGTTGCGTTTTTACGCTCCATTGTCCGTGGGTCGCGCGGCGGCTTGCCGCTCGGTCAGCTCCGCGTGCCATCAGAGGTCGGTCGGCTGGTGTCCAATGAGGATCCCACCGGTCCACTGGAGGTGAATACGGCCCTCCCCTGCCCCACCGTGACCCAGTCGGTCCACACAATGACCACCAGATCATCATCCCGCGGGGAGGGGTCCATCTGACGAGCTTCCGCCGCGGGGCACCACTCAGAGGGGGACCACCGCCTCCTTCCGCCGTCTATAGGCGGGCAGCGGTGGATGGGATAGCCCAGTGGGAGCACGGAGAGCAGACTACAATCTGCCCTGCCCTCCCTCCCCGGCCCCTTACCAGATCGGTCC
This sequence comes from Amphibalanus amphitrite, assembly GCF_019059575.1. Classification (NCBI taxonomy): domain Eukaryota; kingdom Metazoa; phylum Arthropoda; class Thecostraca; order Balanomorpha; family Balanidae; genus Amphibalanus; species Amphibalanus amphitrite. The sequence continues at coordinate 7,736 of NW_024883087.1, read as the reverse complement.
AGACTTCCGGGGCCGAGAGGTGCGCCCTCCTCCCTCACACGAGGCTAATTCGCGGAGAGGGTGAGATTTAGCGAGAGGCGCGAGAAAAGCCATATTTGTTGGAGGGAGAACACAAATGCCGCGTAAATTGCTTAGTGATAAATGACGCTTAATTGTTTTAACGGACACTTAGGTTTCTTTTTGCCAGAAATGTCAAATTTCTATTTAGCATTTGTTTAAAATCATGTTTTGCCATCCGTCATTTATACGCTTCCTTTTCGGCAACATAGTAAATTTGGCATTTGAGGAATATCAAGCTTTTTCATTAAATCGTAAAAGCACGCATCGTGTACGCAAGCATGCGGCTTTTGTCAAGTGGCTAGTTGAAAGGAAGGCCCTTCGTGGCATTGTAATGGGAAAAGAGAGGGGTACGGTGGCTTTGTTGTGGGCCAGTTTTTGCCGACGTTTGCAGGATTCAGCTGCCACCACCGGGCAATATTGCGTTCCTCCGCTATTGTACTTCAATGGGAGGCTGATCGCTGATAGTCCGTCTTTTTATTTTAGACCAAACGCGGGGCAGTCTAACAAATGGATATTGGACGCAAGCGACCCTTGACTAAATGGCCAACAGAACGATAACCGCTTCACGGTTCGGTTTGGCAGCACGAGCGCTCGGGAGCGAGTGGAACATAGGCACCTCACGGACCATTTCCTCGGACATCATTCTGTCGCCGTGTGCGGAAATAATCCGCGCCGCCGAAAACGATTACCGACCGCGGGATGGCTCAGGCGGAGCGAACGGTTCAGCGGCTGCGGTCGTCTGCCGCCTCCGATGAGCTCGGGGCGGCGCGGCGCTTCTCTACCCCGGTCCCCATGCTACGACCTCTTGGACTGGTGGGACGGGGAAAAGCGATAAGCTTGCGGTGACGACGTCGTTTTGTCTCGAAGAGTCATCGTCACCTGACACGCTAAATGCCTGCTATTCCTCGAGCATTGACGGTGAAGCCGACCCGATTAAAAACGGCTTAGATATGTGGAAGTGAAACGTTGACCACAGACCATTTTCCCACGGGGGATCTGTTATATGAATTATTTTTACCCAGTGTTTTTCTTGCATTGTCTTGGAAACGATGTTGGGGTACAAACTAATGGAGAAAGCGCAATGCGAAGAATTTCGAAAATGGCTCTCAAAATACGACCCGAGCGGTGCGGGGCGGGCCATTTCTCAGAGCTCCGGTGACTGTCAGCGGGAACCATGTGTCGCGGTCCCGCTCGTCAGTACGTGCTCGGGTCGGTCCGACTCTCAGACCGGCCGTTGTCCAATAGACGCCGCTAAAACAGATCGACGGTACGGTGACTGGTTTTGTGATCTCCGACCCGCAGCCGCTGAGAAAGTGCTTAAACATAAATCACATGCAGCAAATATCGCACAGAATTTGTCAAGGATAAAGGGAACATGTTGAGCTTGCGTAGATTCTGAGGTAAGAGTTTTTAACGGACAATCTGGGTAATTATGTGCACATCGCCGCCATCTTACGATGTAAGCGCAGTGATACGGCGGTGGCGTACCTACATTAGAGGTGATTCACATGCCACTTGTCTCCTGTGGCGAGTCATCGGGGGCCATTATGACACACGTAATCGTCGGCCAAGGAAAACGCGCCGCGTCAGCCCTGCAAAAAGGTGGTTTCATCCTCAATTACGATATTTTTCGGTGGTTTTAAATGGCCTCATTTCTCGCCCAGATTGAAGACGGCCTGTTTGTGACGGAATCATTTAAGAAGATCGAAAAACGACCACACCAGCTATGAGAGGGACGCTTAGGCCCTCGACGCCCCGATAAAGACAAAAAGGCTAGGCGTTCAGCTTCGCGTTCTACGACCAAACCGTTTTGCTGAGTTTGAGAATAGCTCTGCATTGTATGAGCATGAACCACCGGACGATAGCAGTATCTCTTCTCGTATCTAGTATGTACAGTGTCTCTCTGGCCCCTCTAAACACCCCTTTCCGTCCCGTGGCCTGGCAGTCGACAGTCGAGTGTCGCCACTGCCTGCTGATTTGTCGTCCGGATGTGATTTGTTCTTCGGATGTGATTTGTTCTCCGGGTTTGATTTGTGCTCGGGCAGGGGTATCTGCCATTGGCAGCTCTTGAGACCGTCTGGTGGCCGCCCGGCGCTGTAAATCGTGACCGGCTGACCGCTGCTCACGATACTTCGCGCACCAGCCGGAGAATGCGAACGGTGACCGAGGCGAATCGGGCGCGAATAGCGTATAATACAGTAAAGAACAAGGGTGGAGTTGTGACTAATCTCGGTGCTCTCTCTCCCTCTCTCTCTCTGTCTCTGTCTCTCTCTCTCTCTCTCTCTCTCTCTCTCTCTCTCTCTCTCTCTCTCTCTCTCTCTCTCTCTCTCTCTCTCTCTCTCTCTCTCTCTCTCTCTCTCTCTCTCTCTCTATCTCTCTCTCTCTCTCTCTCTCTCTCTCTCTCTCTCTCTCTCTCTCTCTCTCTCTCTCTCTCTCTCTCTCTCTCTCTCTCTCTCTCTCTCTCTCTCTCTCTCTCTCTCTCTCTCTCTCTAATGTGCAATGTGCAGTGTGTTCTGTGCAGGGTTAACTTGTCCGGCGCTGGTTCTATGTAAGCTCAGTCCATCCTCAGTCCCTAAGCGCTGGATCCAGACTGGGTCTGTACCGCCTTACAGAGCTGCACTGCGGCACAGTATCGGCGGTTTCGACTGGAGTTCACAGACGGGCAAATCGTTATCGGCGGGATGAAACTTTGATGGGAAGCGAATGGTCGCTGCTGTGTTCACTGACATTGTTTCCGAAGGTTGAATTTCTGTGGAAAAAATTGTCCCTTACCTCTCCCAGTTGAAAGGTGAAAATGTCAAAAGCTTGAAGAATGATTTACAGTCTATTGTAGTGTGTACGCACAATGGACTGGCAAATTCAAATCCTGAGAGGACATGCATCATCCTAGGTCAACAGTGTCACCTTTGCAACTCTTCACTATTTATCCGGCAATTCACTTTGCTTACATGCAGCTTTATTGCCTCGTGCTACACGGACCTTGCAGCTCATGAAGTTATTGTTGAGCGCCGGGACGGGAACGTTTGATGGCTGTCCGAATAAAGTATGCCATAAACGAAATGAATGAAGGCCACCAATCATCTTGAGCAGCCATTTGTTCCCATTTCAGACAGAGAGTACTTGAACGTCCGTGAGCCGGTGGTTGTGGTGGCTGGAGAGTGTCTGGTCTCACAGAGACGACATCGGTGTGCTGCAGTGATCGCGGCAACCGAAATTGGCTGCGAGAGAAAATACAGATTACAAAATCTGTCGTTAATGCACCTTCGGCTCAGGAGCTATCTGCTAGAAAGTGTTCCCTGACGGTAAAACTATGGGACTGGTTAGGCATTATTTGCAGCATTTTTCTATGAAAACTGGCATATTTTGTACATACAGCTGTCGCTTCCCCACAGGTACCAGCTCGAACAGGACAGATTGACGGCGGAAGCCTCTCCGAGATCCGCTCCGGCAGCTCAGTGGCTGATGGAGCAGCTCGTGGAAGCCCTGTCGCGCACCAGCTTACTGCCTGCCTGCCGAGGCGGCCGTATGGCTTCGCCGATAATAGGATCTTCCACGGCAATCTCCCCGGCGCTTTGAGGTCTTCAAAAGCTTTTGAGCGGCAAACGAAAATATGACGTAGTTTGCTGAGCATGGTGGATTCTTATATAAATTGATAGACAGCGGTAGTTTTTCCAAGCTACCTCATGCTGTTGGTAGTGGGTTTTACTAAGTGATCAAACAGTCTAGTCGAACCTGAATTCTCGTTTCTGATACGAGACCGACAAGGCGCTATACAGGGTGTCCGGATAGTTCTGGCGCTTTTCAACATTTTCTAAAACAAATGCCATTGGTTCATAGATACTAATCAATGGATCAAAACAATGACCAGGGACACCAAGCCACATGCTTCCGCTACGTGCTCATTCAATGTAACCACCGTCGGCGCCGACGACGGCCTCGACGTAGGGGAGGAAGCGTCTGCGGGTTTTTGACGATGCGGGGCATTTCCAGGTCCTCCCATGCTGTCATCATGCGAGTCTTCAGCGACTCCAGGTTGGGGTGAGAAATGGCCTAGATCCTGTTCTACAAAACGCGTAGCACGCCTTAGTCGAGCGGGTCAGGTTAGGAGAATAAGGCGGCCTAATCTCATTTCGCCACGGTGATCTGGCCCGGCAAGCTCCTCTGTCAGTTTAGCTTGAATGGCGGCGGCGTTGTTAAAGGGTGCTCTGTGCTGTTGAAATGCGAAGTGACCCTTAGGGCATGTCGTCTTGACCCTCGGGTTGATGTGGCTGTCCAGGAACCCCTCGTGGGCCAGCCTGTTATTCATTTATTCGACATTGACAAAGATGATGGGACATTTTTGTCCATCAGACCCCCGCACTTTCTTCGATTGCCGCGCTGAAATGCTGCTCCGTTCCCATATCGCGTTCAAAACGGTCTGAGGATATTTTTTAAGGAATTCCCGAGTCGAAATAAACCTTTACCTGCTAAACCATTCATCGAAAAACGCCGCATCGCGCTGCAACTCGCGCCTCGTTCAAGTCGCACCCGGCCGCCGCGCGCAGGCATTCAGCGACAAGGCGCATCTTCGCCCATCTACCCATCACTGAAAACGATTTCAAGGTCATATTTACACGACCCCTGGCTGAGCAATCAACGAGGGGTCATGTCTGTGATGATTGGCTGAATGTCCAATAATCACAGCGCGCGTTACACGGCGTCCAAAAAGAAGCGCCAGGACTTTCCGGACACCCTGTATACCGGAGTCACATAGCGGCATAGCACAGCGCCAGGGGTCAGGATATCAACATCAAACACACAAAGCCTCCGTGCATTAACACATACTCTACATTAGCGGGGGCGAGGCGGGCTGACCGGTGGCGGAAACCGCTCGTAAGAGCCGCCTCGAAGGGCGCGGTCGGAACAACAATGGACGGCACTGCCGGCGGAACCGGGGCAGACGGGCGCCCGCGGAGGAGATGGTCCTGAGATCAGAGGAGATGGTCCTGGGATCGGAGAAGATAGCGTCAGAGTGGTCCAGGGGCATGTGGTCTTCATAGAGAGTGACGTAATGGTAAGGGATGTGACGTCCTTACATGATATGACATCACAAGTAGCGTGTGTGACGACTGACGTCTCAGGGAGAACAGGCCTCGACCGGCCGCTGCGGTGGTCCCTCTGAGCTGTCATTTGCGGTGCCGCGATCGCAGTCTGTCACTGTCACCTGCTGGCACAGACTCCGCTGTCCGGCGCGCTGTCGTGGGGCAGGTCAGTCCGTTTTGGCACCGTCCCTCCCTGTCCCCTCTCCGCGGGGTCCGAGGTAGGTCAGCGTCGGGCACGTGACCGTCCCGCCGCAGCCAAGGGCCGCCTGTCGGAGTCGATGACGTTTTTCGGCCCCGACCCACCCGCGACGGCAAATGACGCATGACTGTCGGTGGCGACCCGTCGGTCGCTCTGCGGCGGACCGCCCCCTCCCCCCCCCTCTTCCGCCGGCTACTGTTCTCGCAGGGTGTGCCGGCGATCAGCCACGCGCGTCGACGGCGATGTCGTTGATAGGGATGTCGCTGATCGTAATATCATCGATCGCTATGTTGTCGATCGCTTTCGATTGTAATGCGCTGCTGTTTATCGGCGTCATTGTTTTTCTCGCCACGTTCTCAATAGTACGGGGTCTCTCATCTGTCGGATAACCGACATCTGTCAGTGCGCCTGGGTGTGAGTTCGGCCAGTCTGCGCGGCGAATGTGATGTTTCTCGCTGCCTGAGATATACTGCCAGACTCTGCGTCCGACGCACTGTGAATCCAAAATGGTACTGGACGTCCACTCGGCATTAGTGGACCCCAAAAAACGGCGCTGTTTCCCTACCGGACGAGTTTTGTGTCTGTGGTTTGCCTCACCAGGGACAGATAAAGGCCTGGTGGCGCCGAACCCGCGTGCCGTATTCGGGTAAATAAATAGCGACTGAGCTCAGTGATGGGCTCATCTCGTGATTTAAAGAGACCAAAGGTCACACTGCCAGAGAGCGGAAGATAACATCAGAGAAGAGTTCTAGACCCTATCGTCCTATCCAAATCCTTTTCCTGTCCAGCCGTTTGTTTCTTTTCTCTTCGACATGCGGCTTAAAACTTCTGAAAACGTCTTTCTTATTTTTAGATTAGGTAATAGTTGAATATATGTATTTATTGTTCTCACATAATGCAATGGAATGTCAAGAAAAACTGTGCGAGTGGAGACACGGCTGGCAGTTTAGTACGACAAAACTTTATAAATGATTGAATTGACCGTCTGCATCTAAAGCTCCATATACGATGATCGTAAGACAGCTAGCCGAAATCGGGATCAGTCCAATGGCTACAAAAACCTACATTCGCTTTTGACGTTTTTGGCTTACAAAATGTACGGAAAGCTATTTGAAAAACCATCGCAGTCGCGTGGAATATTTGACGCTGACAGTCCGTGTATTGCTACAATGACCCGCTTCACAGCCTGATAACCATTAAACGGACATGCGAGGTATGGGTCTGCTAGCTGCTTTGCCCCTGTTTTACACATCTTTTTTATTCATACAGAGAGTTGATTGGCAGGCTTTTCGTTTAAGCTTCAAACTTGAATACTGGTTTATCAGAAGCGTGCAGCTGGAGTGTTCTTGTCAAAGATGCTTTAGTCGACACTCGACTCCTTTCAATCATCAAGGTGCGTAACAAAAATCCAGCGAAGACAAAATCTGAATATTTTCCACACTTCAGTTCGTTATCTGTCTACTGACGGCGTAATTTCGCTTCTCACTAATTTCTTAGCGTCTTCTGATTGCGTCTCGTCAGCATCCCATAAAGTCCCTCAGTCCCCCTCCCTGCGCCCTGACGAGAAGACAGCGGGACCGCGCGGCGCGGCGAGGCGGCGCGGTGGAGCGCACTGCGCGCTCGTGCGCTCGCGGCCCTTCGTCATGCATCGTGCATTAGTTCCGAGCGCCTCACCTATCGATCGAACGCAGAAAGCCGCGAAAATGGAGCCGCGCCCGGTCCCCACAAACCGTCCCGTCTCCGCTGCCGTCGGGGGTTACTAGAGCGGTTCGGAGCCATGCGCAGCTCAGGTTCGTCGGCGGCGACGCTTCGGTCCTCGCGGAGGAGGAGACCGACGCACACCGGCCAGTGACCGACGACCGGGCGCAGGGAGCGGTGGGGCCACGGCCGAGCGTGCGACGAGCGTGGGTCACGTGAAGTGACACTGTCACCGAGCTGACCTGACCCAGGGAAGGTCGCAGTAGACTGAGGACGGGTTGAGGAAGGTGGGCGGCACAGCGCCTGAGCACCAAGGAGGCCCAGAAGTCGACACCGGTCTTGAAAGACTTGGGAACACGGTGAGAGATCATTTGTGATGGTTGGGACCTACGAGCGATTACTGTTGACTGGTGACTGCTGACTGTGACTGGAGACTGGAGACTGAAGACTAGAGACAGGGAGCAGGGCAATAAACAGGGGAAAGGGGACTGGAGACTGGGGTCTAGGGACAGTGGAGCAGGGACTGAGGACTGGGGCAGGAGACAGGGAGAGGTGACTGGAGACTGGGGACTGGAGACTGGGAGCTGGGGACTTGGAACTGAGCACTGGGGACAAGAGACAGGGGAAGCGGCTGGAGACTGGGGACTGGAGATTGGGACTGGGGACTGGAAACTCGGGACTAGAGACTTGGAACTGAG